>NC_089853.1:6214404-6306904 GCF_036373705.1 Amia ocellicauda
TGCAGTGAGGTGAAGATACTCAATTTAAAACATCTGAACAAACCCATACACATTACGATTAAACGTCCATGTTCAGAAATGGAGCAGATGGATTTTTCTCATGTGTTTTTAAGTGGAAATTATGGATGCCATACAGCAGGGGTTCCCAAAGTGCTGCCAAAGTCAACCTCCCCTTTCTGAACCTTTACTATATTTTTACAGTTTCTGAACATTTTCTGTTATAAATTGCACATGTAATTTGGGAGAAAATAATAAAACAACAATTAAAGTTGAAAAAAAGGTATGATTTGGGACATATTTAGTTTTTTTCTGTGGTTAATTTTCTACTGTAGCCCCCCCCCCTCCATCCCATGCAACCTCATGAAATTGGCCCTCCATCACCAGACATTAGGCACCCCTGCCATACAGCATACTGACCTTCAATGCAACACAAAGACACTCAATCTGTCTTAAGTGAGAAATAAAACAAGTGTTTAGGACATAGGAGGTCTACAATGCGGCCTCTTCCCCCCGGTAGAAACCTAATCGACACCTATCAGACCCCTGATAAAAAGCAGGTCACATGAAACTTTGCAACAGCAGCTCGTAGAGGTACCCTGTGTTATATACGACACCATGTCACAGGTGCTCGTTTTATTCTGTCAGGCAAGGTGTGTGGAGAGATAAAGGCAAACAAAGGCACCTTCGGCTTTTCTGATGTACGAGGAACTGTTTAAACCCAGTCCGCCGAGCTCTCTCCTCAACAGTGTTGCTTTTGTGCTTATCCCATTGATTTTTTGCACCAGTCCCTGACCGCAGTATTGTGTGCTCTGAGCCCAAAGCGCGGACTGAGGTGTAAGTGCTGTCAAAGTAGTACAGAGGGGCCTGACAGGGAACTGAATCTGAAAGAGAATTTCCTAGTTCCTCTTTTTTTTTTTTGTAAGTGTCTATGTTTGATTGTATGTATTTGTGTGCGTGTGAGAGGGTGAGAGAGCAAGCGTGTGACAGAGAGGATTAGTATTGTTTTGTTGACCAGTTGTCCATTTCTCTCTGCTTAAGAGTTGCAAAACAAATGGCACCCAGATACAAGTAGGACAAATACATGAAATGTGAGTTGGAGCTGTGTTCCCGCATCAACGTTAAGTGAGAGAAAAGCATAACTTAAAGCTTCCCTGGGCTTTTTATCTTCCTCGTTCAATCTTAACAAAAATAATGTGTTGGATTTCTGTATCCCACAGAGTAATGAGGCGCTGGACTCTAAGTGTAGGAGCATATTGTGTATTCGTTGAGCTCAACATGAATAAGTGCGTTAACCAATCAGAATACATGGGAGTTTTGTTTATGGGGTGGGGACCCTCACTCAACTTTCTTCCATACAGTGCATTTTGTGCAGGAAGACATGAAATAATAAACACAGACACAGAGGAAGCCGTCAACGAGTTTGTGTTTCTATGCAGTGAGTTCACATAAGACAAATGGCATCCAATTGCACCGAGAAAATCAGTCTTACCTTTACAGTTCAATGCCACCATCTTCCCCCCCTCCCCTTTCTCATCCTGTAACTGTCAATTAAAATGATAATAGCCCTTCTGAAGTATTTGAAAGGCTAAAGTTGGTTTTGTTTTGCAGAGGGAGCCTAAGGGGTTAGCGCCGATCTCAAATACAATTCTTAGTTCTGCTTAATTTGCATGGACGTTGGTTTTAATAATGGTCTGAGGTTGGCAGGGTTGCCTTCCAACAATCGCAAGCACTTAAACACTTCCCTTAAAAATTCCTTTCCTTATCTGATTCCCAGTTGATTCCCCTTTCGGACACACTATACTGGTGATACACAGGCAGGCATTGTGAGAGAAGGCCTCGAAGCAGAGAGAGCGAGCACGGCGCGGGGGGGAATCCAGACAAGTGCTCTAGTGTGTCTCTCTGGTCACCGTGGCCTCCCGACTTCTCAAACAGGAAAGCAAACCGAAGTCATTCCTTTATCGATTATGTTGATCAATGATTGCCAACAGCACCTCAGTTCCTAAGATTACCAACTGAATTTCATTGACATTCGATCAGCACCTTAAAATGCATTTTCCCTCCCATTTTCTGAAATTGTTCTCCTTCTGCTCTAGACTGTTATAACACTCTTCTAGACAATAGAGAAATAAACTGTAGATGAGTACAAAAAAATATACATCTACAGCACACAAGATGCCAGTGGATCCTGGATTTTAAAAACATATTATTTCTGTATTTTATGTCAACACAGACTATGGTATTCCTGCATACCATACATACAAAGTAACGTCAGCATTCATTATCAACAATATGCAAACAATATTACCAGTATACACTGATACACAAATGGGAATAATGCCCTTTTTGTAATAGTTCCCCAATATCTGTTTAGAGGGCTTTTGGCTCAGGGTTCAGTCACGCGCACTTCAGCAAGTGAATATTGTATCAGGAGGCTGTATCTGCTTTGAATAGGTGTAATAAAATCTCAGTTTCACCAAACACCTGTTACCACAGATCTGTTACCACAGTTAGAGCCTATTGTGTTTTGGAATTCTAGATCAGGTAGCGGAATTCAGATGTAACTGATCGATTTAAATTATAATTCCTCTGTTTCTAACAGGGCTTTAATAACACATGGAAAACTTCAGAGAGCTCTTTGTGTGTTTATTTAATTTTTTTCATGTCGCAGTCTCCCGTGTCCCCTCGCCAGGAGAGAATCACGCCTGGCCTTTTTTAAAAGCTATTCATTTAAAGACAGAAGTGAAAGTTTTTTTTTTTTTATCTTCCAAGAGTAAATACAATGCTACTTTTTTCAGGCTCCAACTATAGTTTCACAGCAGCTGTTCATCTGGAAATAAGCTTGCAGATCTGGAGCTAGTGAGTGAGTGGTCTTTACCAAGGCCTTGCCCACTCCCCAAGTGTCGCACCGGGACGACTTCCTTTGCAGTTCTTCTATTGCAACTGTTTCCCCATAGAATACACTTCCTGTGCTACAGGATGTCACAAGAGAGATCCACCGAAATGCAACTCCAGAATCCCAGAATCCAACAGGGCTGGACTGGTTTGCTCCCCACTGTATCCACGTTATGTCTATCCTCCTCACCTCTGATAGACGCTGCTAGAAAGGGCCATACCCCTTGCATACATTTACTACGGTCAATCTGCAATGGCAAGTTTACTCTTTCACAACATCCTAACATCTTCTTACACTTAGAAACACTTGAAATTCACAGCATAGATTTGCTCAAGATTACTTGCTGTTGACTGTGTTGCATGTGCATCCTGGGGTGTTGCAGGAGCCATCTTGACGAGATTGTTTGTTGCACATTACAGTAAAAAAAAAACCACATTCACTTGGCACTCCCAAGCAGCGCTGTCACTATGCCTTGCATTGTTTTGAGCTTGTTTCCATAACAGATGACTGCGGCAGAATATCATCAAACTGTAGGCTAAAATAGGAGTATTATCCGATTCGTGTACCTAATAAATATTGTCCATCGTTGTGTCAGACACTGATGCTGATAGAAACAGGGCACAAATGATGGCCATTCCATATGAATCAATACAGAGGCATTAGTCCACTGAAGAGAATGGATTTAATCACCTTGACTGCTTATTTGATTATTATGAATATAATTATTATAATTATTTGTAGGTTTGCAACATTATGCTTTTACAGAGTAAGGAATTACTTTTTAAACCATTACATATGTTCAGTGACCTAATTGCGAAAGGGAAGTAAATGAAAAATTAGAGAAGTCAAAGATATTATGTGTGACATCATTCTTCCCATATGCTGGTACTATATTACCAGAACGCACTACCAGGGACGACATCCTGACACCCCATGCCTGAAATGGAGCCCATCGCCTATCGAAGTGTGGAACATGTTATGCACATGTATCTTAATCTAGTCTGCAACAAGTTTGCAACAAGTTAGTTCATTAAAGAGTCTGACCTGTTCTGTGTTTTAAATGATTGACATAAAATGCAGGTTTTTCCAGAAAGCATCACGGTTCTAAATGTTCAATATATTATTTAGCGAGGTTAAGAGTTCCAGCTTCATCTGCTTAGTTGATTTTAATCCAAATACATTTAGTTTTTTCTCCAGTCTTCCTGGGGGTTTGATGGCATAAAAGCAAAAGTATAACCAGGCTACCAAAGCTGTATAGATAATCTAAGCGCAGTGTAGGACACAACTTTAACTGAGCTTCATTTCGATAGAATATTAGTGAATGCAAATAAATAAATAAAAAATCTTGGTGCATGTGAGTGAAATTGCTCCGAGAGGTAAATGTTTGAATTTGATTCAGTTTGTCTTTCACAGATAAAACAGAGTTGCATTCTTTCTCAAAAGTTTAAATAATGAATCTGTCAAGCTTTTTACCGCAGCTTTGAAAGGGGAGCTGGATAAAAAAAAATAAAAAAATTTTACAGTAAACTTCTACAACCACCCCCATTTTTTTTTTCAATGTACAACTCTTAAAATAGAGCAAACAGAGAAAACCCTGCTGAGACGTACGAAAAGTACGATGTATAAATACCCTTGGAAAATATTCAATGTCATCAGTTTCACAGGTCCAGAGGCAGCTGTGTAAAACTCAACAACCACACTGCCGAGCGTTGTGGTTTGCCAGTAGGGCCCGTGTTTAGAGCACTTGCAACTCCACAGCAATCCCTGATATTCAAGTTTATCGTTTACTGGTGAAATTAGCGTTTTTCTGCTCTGGCTTCAGGTTTATACAGGGTGGTCTTAATCCCAAATCCCAAAACATGCTTATAGTGGGTCTGAACAGAAAACTAGTCAATTTTTTGTCAATTTACTCTATAATAGGTACAGTGCATTGCAAGGAAAGTAGGAAGAGTTGTTTGCTTTTCTGCATTTAAACCTGTCATCAGGTTGACATTTACCAGTCTGTATTCATTTCCCAAAGCTGTTTTTGACTAGACTAGATGCCCTTTGTGCTGAGCGGGTAAAAAACATCCGAGCTACAAAATCACAATTTTAATCCACCTGCTAAATTAAAGACAGTGTTGAGGAATTTAGTGATTTGTGATTAGCATCTGCGCCAAAATTTTGATTTAGTTTGATCTAGACTATTGTCACCATGTCACTAATTAGAAACCGGCTGTTCGTTCTTATTTCTTATCAGAAAATTCAGGAAGGAGGATGTGAAATTATCTATTGACTAATTAACTGTACAATACACTGTTGTTTTATAGTTTTGGGTAAAAGGGTTAAGTCATAGCGAAATATGTTTATGCTGCACATTCTCTGTGTTGTGCAGAAGACAAACACCTTGTGTTGTCTGTTGTCATCTGTGAAGTGTTGCGAAAGCCTGTTTGAAGTTGGCAGAACACACTGACCGCTGTTGTCATGTTCAGTTATCTGTGTGAACGGTTTTGTTTGGTTATTTTCTTTGGAAACTAAGTAATCAAAAGGGACTCCACCCATTGCCTCTGTAATCATTATATGATGTCCATTCACCAACTCTGTTTCACGCTCCTACTGTGGTTTTGTTGTTTGGTCTCTCATGTATCCATCTTGCAATCTGGCTTATCAGGTGATAATAATAAATAATAATTAATAATAAATTAAAAATAATAATGTCCTACTTTAAATTGAGCAGTGGCATGATGTTCGTCAATGGATTATGCCATGGGCCAGAGATATTATAATCTCTAAATGGTAAAAGGGAAACCATTTTCTGAATAAAAAATCTTCACATGAAACCTTTTCATTTGTTTTCATGTCTTCCCCCCTAAAGATGTAGATCTGAGACTTGCACCAGTATCTGCAGAAAAATTAAAAATAAACTGCACCCTTTCCCAGAACTGAGGAAAAGGCGTTTCATGTGTGTAGCGTCAATGTCACGAGAGGTGCTTGCTGAGCTCATTTAATTGCTTTATTTGTTTTCACTTCATTGATTTATTTATTATTGTGCGTGTTTCTTTATTATTCACTTGTTTAAATCACTTATTGTTGCTTTACCGGTTGGCTTAATTCACTACTTGTTTTAATTATTTTTCAATTACTTGCACAAGTTCATTTCAGCACTAAACAAGGCACACCTGCCCGTACTAAATGAGCGTCCTCCCCTCGCCCAACCAGCACACTTTTCCAATCACCTCTCACTCCAAGATTAAAGTTTTCCGGTGCATAAAGACTGCCTGAAATCCACGGAGGGGAGCGCATTCGGGAGCACAAGCACAAGCACAAGCACAAGCACAAGCACAAGCACAAGCACAAGCACAAGCACAAGCACAAGCAGTTTGAGAGAAGTGGGGAAGGAGACAAGACAGTGCAGATCGCAAGGCAGGCTGATGAAGCTGTGAGGAAGTCCAGCAGGCCAAGAAGCTAAGTATTAAAGGAACATATATCGATACAGTGAGGAAGAAAGGATCCACTGTATAAGCAGCTGTTTACATCCCCTGCCGCGCCCCGCTCACCAGTCAGTTGCACCTGCAAGAGAAGAGAACATCACGAATGGTTATACAGTCTTTACATCCATGGCTGCTATTTGACCTGCCTGACAGTGCTGGCAGAGACGAGGTCCCTTTGAAGCCACTGAGGTCTGGAGCCTGGATCGGGTCAGCCTGGGGAGAGAGACGTGCTGTAAAAGGGGGTGAGAAACAGATGTCTGCTGTGTGAAAGTATAAGTCCCTTATCTGTGTTGTGCAGGCGCTCTGCCTAAGCCCCATCTCTCTGTCTCCCTCCTGTTGTGGAAGCTGGCCGCGTCCCGAGGAGGAGTCCAGGAGTAGAAGAGCTGCAGGAGGGGATGCGTCCTGCCAGCCTGGAGACTCAGACACCGTGCACTTTGATCGGACCGACTGCGGGACTGTGAACTTTTTTATTTTCTTTTGAATCTTTTCCTCTTGTGTAAATATCCTGGTGCTAATTAGTGTTTTATGTAGGGTTATAGGTTTTTAGTGTAGGTTTTAGCATTTTTTGTAGGTTTTATTTATCGTCCTGCGTTATTGAAGGAGATTTTAACTGTAACTTAGTAGCTTTAGCCCTTGGTTGTGTGCAGCAGATGTCGTGCCCTGCTGCAGCACTGTTGCTGTGGTTGATTGTGTAAATAAACCTATTTCCCTGTGCTCATTTGTCCGTGGTGCATTCCTTGAGATTCTGGCGAACCTGCACGGGGAGAAGGGGGTTTAGCGAGCACCATCCCACTGTAACTAAAATATCTGAGTGGCGTAGTGAAATAAGTGATTGTGTGCACATACCCCAGTGGCACTGTCATATTAACACATCTGCAAGTGTCTTTACCTCACAGTTTATAGGGATGACACTGTGCAACACTGATACAAGCACTTTTGCTGCTTTTTGTGGCACACAAAACAGTTCCTTTCCAGCTGTCCACAGACTGGGGCAGATAATACCGTCCGTGCATGCTCCATTGGTCAATGAACAAAGATATTAATAATTGTGCTACAGCTCCACAGATTGGAGGAGGAGGGGGTGGGGTGGGGTAGGATGTGGTGTTGTGGAGGAGGGGGGCATTTGCGTGACACGGCCCTTGAGCAACTCAGCTGGTCCACAGAGGGCCAGTGTTGACTTCATCGTTAAACAGACATTGACCAAACGTGTGCACCACTTCCTCCTGCAGTGCGACTCGGTCTCAGAGGGTGTTTGTTCGCTGAAATGTGCGTGACCGACGTGCGGCTCCCTTCGCTAATGCATCTTCAATGCCCGTCCAGAAGGCATGAAGGCCATGTTGAATATTGGTTTAGATATTAAAGTTATAATAAACACATTAGAAACACACAGAGATGAAAACAAGACGGGCAGTGAGAGGAGGCAGTGAGGAGGCCTTTTCGTTCACATCGTATTCTCTGTTGACTCCTTGCTGCTCAGTGTCATCGTGTGATCTCTTCAGCTCCTCATCATCCCCGCGGCCCCTGGGTTCGCTCAGTGGCCCTGTTCGGGGAGAGGCTCTTCCTCCCTGATGACACAGGGGCCTGTTATCGTTCCTAAATTGAGATAAGAAAAGTTTTGCACCACTCAAGGGATGGGACAGTGTGAGAAACCCCCTCCCCACATGATAAAACTTTAAATATGAAAACAACGTGAAATACACAAAGAGTAAAACTCTTTAAAAGTAAAAGCTTTTAGTTGTGGGTCGAACACTGGCATGAAAGACAGCTCTGGTTCCACCCCGGAGGAATCAACTGCGCCGGGCCTGACTCAGCACAGTCTGCAGGGAGGCGCGGGGGCGGAGCAGTCAGCTGAGGGCGGGACGTGGGAGTTGGATCAATCTCGCATTACACAGCATTATTTGCTGTTTTATCATTTTAAGTCATGTCACTTTCCTCATGTTTTCCTTTACGGTTATGAAACTCTGTTCAGCCCAAAGTGCTCTTTCCTTCACTGCCTTGCTGGATTGCTGGACCCTCAGGGCTGGTTTTGCAGACCCAAGTAGTCCGAGACTCGAGCAAATCAAGACAGGGAAACCAGTTGTCAGAGAGCGAACACAGTTTGAAATTATTTATTTCTTCACAGACGCGATTATCCAGTTCACGGTGCTCTGCAGGCGTGCAGGTCTGCGTGCCACGTATGCAAACCCATACATACTACACATTATGGTGATGGCAGAAAGCCAAAGGGTTTGCCCTGTGGAGAGAAATAAAAACATATTTGTTTAATTAATGCTCACCCTCTTGAAGGGGTTTCTGGGTTTACTATGATTGAATACTGTCCGTACTGTTCATAGGAATTTCTAGGTACTTTTTCCTCAGAGGAAGGAGGACAGTGTGATGAACAATGGTCCTGGTTATTTTACCTGAAAGGAAAACATATATTTTGGTTGTCTTCCAAAGATTAAGCCAGGCATCCACAGTTTATTTGACACAGGCTGGAAAACTCTTGGCCCGTGCCGGCACTTGCAAAACAGGCTTTTTCCGTATGCCTACTAAATATGTTTCTGTGTCTCTCGCACAAATTACATCTGTAAAGAAAACAGAACGAAGCTGCTGTTTATGGTGCGATGGGAGAATTTAATTCCCTGTAAGTGTCAGGAGTGGATCCTCAGCAGGCCGCGCTAGGGGCCACTCAGCATTCTGCCAGCTGTGTTTTATATGTGTAAAAAAAATTGCGTCTTTTCTGCCACAGTGCTTTCTGCCTGAATAACGTACAGCTGCTGGAGATCCTCAGAAAAAAATACACATTATATCCGTGAGGAAGAGGAGTGAGGAGTCAGGATGAAGACACTGAAAAAACTGAGATTTTGCACCTACAGTGCTGCCGGGATGTATAACATACATAACGCATATTCATATATGTCTTTCAAACAGAGCTGTCTTGCCATATTCATACTTGGCATGTCCACTCTGGGTGCCCTATCACGACTGTACTGCAAGGCTAACATGCAGGGCCTAGACACTGACTTTATGAACCTTTTTGCATCATCTCTTGCACTTGCACCAACACATACATCAGGATTACATAAGAAACCAATGCCTTAATGCCTGAAAGGCGTACGTTTGCCTTCTTGGTTTTAATCATAGGGCACGAGTCGGCAGCTGAACGCAGGCGTCTGGCTTTGTGGCTTTACACTGAGCTTGTTTTAGAGCCTGACATTCGGCAGCTGGTAAAAACTGCAATGAAACTCGCATATTTTAAAACATATTTAAAAATCTATTATTGGGGTTATTTCACAATCTGAATGTAACGGTAATTGGATATGCCTGTCCTGGTGTGAATGTATTTATAACCTGCACTCAGGCTACTGTTTCTGTATTTCTTTTTAAATCACTGGACCAAATTCAAATTGTGGTCCCGTGTTAAGAGGGTTTGGTCACTTTTCAAATCATTTCCTGCTCCACATATTATGCATGTACAGTGAGGGAAAAAAGTATTTGATCCCCTGCTGATTTTGTACGTTTCCCCACTGACAAAGGAATGATCAGTCTATAATTTTAATGGTAGGTGTATTTTAACAGTGAGAGACAGAATAACAAAAAAATCCAGAAAAACGCATTTCAAAAAAGTTATAAATTGATTTGCATGTTCATGAGTGAAATACGTATTTGATTCCCTATCAATCAGCAAGATTTCTGGCTCCCAGGTGTCTTTTATACAGGTAACGAGCTGAGATTAGGAGCACTCTCTTAAAGGGAGTGCTCCTAATCTCAGCTCGTTACCTGTATAAAAGACACCTGTCCACAGAAGCAATCAATCAATCAGATTCCAAAGTCTCCACCATGGCCAAGACCAAAGAGCTGTCCAAGGATGTCAGGGACAAGATTGTAGACCTACACAAGGCTGGAATGGGCTACAAGACCATCGCCAAGCAGCTTGGTGAGAAGGTGACAACAGTTGGTGCGATTATTCGCAAATGGAAGAAACAAAATAACTGTCAGTCTCCCTCGGTCTGGGGCTCCATGCAAGATCTCACCTCGTGGAGTTTCAATGATCATGAGAACGGTGAGGAATCAGCCCAGAACTACACGGGAGGATCTTGTTAATGATCTCAAGGCAGCTGGGACCATAGTCACCAAGAAAACAATTGGTAACACACTACGCCGTGAAGGACTAAAATCCTGCAGCGCCCGCAAGGTCCCCCTGCTCAAGAAAGTACATGTACAGGCCCGTCTGAAGTTTGCCAATGAACATCTGAATGATTCAGAGGAGAACTGGGTGAAAGTGTTGTGGTCAGATGAGACCAAAATCAAGCTCTTTGGCATCAACTCAACTCGCCATGTTTGGAGGAGGAGGAATGACCCCAAGAACACCATCCCCACCGTCAAACATGGAGGTGGAAACATTATGCTTTGGGGATGTTTTTCTGCTAAGGGGAAAGGACAACTGCACCGCATCAAAGGGACGATGGACGGGGCCATGTACCGTCAAATCTTGGGTGAGAACCTCCTTCCCTCAGCCAGGGCATTGAAAATGGGTCGTGGATGGTATTCCAGCATGACAATGACCCAAAACACACAGCCAAGGCAACAAAGGAGTGGCTCAAGAAGAATCACATTAAGGTCCTGGAGTGGCCTAGCCAGTCTCCAGACCTTAATCCCATAGAAAATCTGTGGAGGGAGCTGAAGGTTCGAGTTGCCAAACGTCAGCCTCGAAACCTTAATGACTTGGAGAGGATCTGCAAAGAGGAGTGGGACAAAATCCCTCCTGAGATGTGTGCAAACCTGGTGGCCAACTACAAGAAACGTCTGACCTCTGTGATTGCCAACGAGGGTTTTGCCACCAAGTACTAAGTCGAAGGGGTCAAATACTTATTTCCCTCATTAACATGCAAATCAATGTATAACTTTTTTGAAATGCATTTTTCTGGATTTTTTTGTTGTTATTCTGTCTCTCACTGTTAAAATACACCTACCATTAAAATTATAGACTGATCATTTCTTTGTCAGTGGGCAAACGTACAAAATCAGCAGGGGATCAAATACTTTTTGCCCTCACTGTAGGTCTGCTTGTTTGATTTAAAATTAGCTTCACTAAATAACACGGCAGACCAGGCACTGAGAATAAAATTGATTATTCATTTCATTACAGTACACAGTATATTTACAGGATAGAGAAATAGAAATGAAAAGGATATAGCGGAATATAAAGTACTTCATATTCAACTAATTTCTTGGTTTGCATTAAAAATTAATGTTGCACTGGATACGGCCTGATCACGACAAATATAAAATCTCCCAATTTCAGCATGGAGTCACAAGTCAAGGACACAAATCTTTTTTAAGTGCCGATTTCCGCTAACAAAGAGCCCAGAGAAAAGGCACGGTCCGGCTATTCTATGCTGAAAGCGAATGCAAGATCCCCAGATAAGTAGAGATTAGTTATTTTCTCCTCCCCATATCTCTGAACAATTTTATATTTTGAGCATCGCATTTCTATCAAACAGACGCAACATGTTCCTCACATCAAAAAATATCTGCAGCTCGGGGATGGCCGTGACCCTGGCTAATCATATCTACAGAAATAATGAGATGTGGTTTAAGACTATTTCTCTATCTGTAAAAGATTTTAAAACATCTCCAAAACTTTACAACCCCCACCACACAAACAAACACACACATTCAGATACACAAAACCGCAAACAAACTCCAGCAATAATTAAAAAAATGTTTGCCTAATAATCACTGATTAATGAGTTTATTTGATTAAAATAAAGAACGACCCCAAAGGCCATGAGCCCTTCTTCAGTCACATGATCCCTACTCGCAGGCCACCGTCAGTTCAACATGAGTAACTGGACGAGACTCACAACACAGAATACAGACAACAATTCCTGTAACATTGTTAAATCCAACACAATAAACACCGTCTGGATTCACAACAGAATTCCTCTGGGAGCTTCTGTAGGGAACTGTGAGGGGAAAACAGCAGCAGTACAAAAGATTTGGGTTTAAAAATCTTCCATTGCCCCCCAGTTGAGTCCAGCACCAGTGTCTGTGTGAGGAGGTGATGTGTAACGCACTGTTAGGGTTGGCAGCACCAGGATGCCAATCCAGCTGCAGAGATATTTTTATCAGGGCTGATGAAACACGGACAGTACAGAGTGATTTTCTTTTTTTTTTGCGAGAAGATTTGCAAAAAAAAAGAAAAGGCTAAATACAAGGCAAGGAAGCATAACACGTTGAAGAAAATAAGTTTTAGATTTTTCATTTAAACACATAAATGAGAAACTGGAATAAAGCTGGAAGTGGAGAGTCAGACTAACAGTGTGTTACAGCAGTTGCAGAGGCTAGGAAGCTTAAGGGATGTTTAGGAAGGTTTAAAACCTGAAGTTTTGCATAAAAAATGTTAATTGCAAAATAATACAACCTTCTCCTGCTCTGCTATCTTATTAACTTAAAATTAAATACAAAAAATACTAAAATGTGTAAAACTGATACAAAATATGTTAAGACTACATAAACTGTAAAGATTGTCCCTCGTTCTGTAATACCAGAAACATGGGTGCCGTAAAATGTACACAGATAACTGAAAATGTAGTGTAATCCTTCATAAAAGTATTTGCCAGCACGTATTTCAAGACTCGACTTCTAATTCTTACAGGCATTATCAATAGAAATGAAATAATGAATTGTTAATAACTGTTCAGTAAGCTTGTATACTATCAGTAGACAGTTGTACAAACTTTACTGTAAAACTACAGTCAACAGATTAACACTGCATAACTGTGTTTTCTGTGTGTGTGTGTGAGTTTAGTTGTAGATCAAAGTATTAACATTTTAAACACCACTCTGCGATAGTTCATTTAGTTGAATTAGTGCTCATTAAACTTGGCATATTTATCATCAAAATGGGTTTGTTGAACACAGATATGGCCTGAGAAAACAGGCAACATCCCAGCTGACCAAACGTGTAAGATGTTTACGGACTGCCACTCCATGGGAATCGTGGCAATCTACAGCTTTGAAAACTTTACACACCAACTGTAAGCGTGGTGTGAGTGTGAGTGTGTGCGTGTGTGTGGTTTCCAGGTACACAACACCTGCCTGCGGTCTGTGGCCACCTGAGTGTCTAATCAAAGGGGTTCATCAGCAGAAGCGCAGTCTGGTTAGACGCAGCCCGGCAGCGCTGTGATCTCAGGGAACTGCTGCTAGGCCACATTTGTTATAAGCGAGAGGGATTGATCTCAGTGGGCTGGAATGTGGTTTTCAGACAAAACCTTTGTGACCTCGAAAGGTGTGACGGTGGGTGTCCTTCCTTATCGCATACGAACCACCCCCCCCCACCTCCCACCCCCACACACACCCAGTTGTACTTCTGATTTACTGCGGTGAGGTGCTCTTCACAATCCTGAGACAAGCGACCATCCTGTCAATCTACTGCCATGAGCACAACTCACATCTGACACTCTGGCTTCGCAGGCGACGTTTTCTTCAGCTTCTGTTGCAAAATAAAAATATTATTACACGTCCATGGCCTTGTATTGATGTTATTAACTACGTTTCTAATAACAGATTGATATATATTTGAAATAAAACACGATAAAGCAAAAACAAAATTGTTAAGCAAGCTCAGTCCATAATTCAGGGAATGTGACTCTTGGAAAAGGCGCTATATTATTACTTCACTCATCATTCTTCTCTCAATATTGTTGGGTTCAAATAATCTGAATCATACTTCTGTTTTAAATGCCAGCTGGTGAAAGTTTAATAATCATTTTATATTTTGTTGTTGTTGTTGTTGTTGTTGTTGTTGAGAGAGGGAAAATTAACAAACCTCCCAAATAACTTCCCTCTGTAAACGTGTCATTCTTTTCAGTTTTACTTTTAATTCTTTCCTTTTCACAAATTTTAGTGAAACCACTGTCTCGTGTAGTTTACCAACACTGTGTGTGTGTGTGTGTGTGTTTGTGTGTGTCTGAACACTTTACACAATTAGATTAGTGAACAGATCAAACCATTCCTCAATTTTAAATGTCTTTGTATGTCTCCCCTCCACACACACACACACACACACACACAAAAACCCACGAAAAACACAAAACTAAAACACGAGCACTTCACATGCAGAACCAGTCGATTAAAAATCCTAAATCTGCTCAAATCCCCCGCCCCTAGCCCCCAACTGTTGACCTGTGTATTAAAATAAGCTCATCTCCAGTTCCTGTTTAGCCTCCTCAGACCACCTCAGTGATTGCTCAGAGGAAGCCCTATCTCGAGATGAAATCTTATCAGGGGAGACCTGCTGTCAGCCGGAGTCCACTATTAAAAAAGGCTGTGGAGACATCAGACCCATCTGACTCTCTCTCCCCTGAACCGCTGACGGCTCTGCCCTCCCCAGGTCTTTTCTCTCTCAACCTTGTCAAACAGAGCGTTCTGTGGATGTTTAGTGGGATTCGACAGGGTTTGGAGGCCTCTATTTTTGATGCAACGGATCCTTAATTGACCCCGGCTCAGATTAGCTACCAGCAGGACCGCGACACCAACACTGATATGGTTTGAATTCAATTAACATTATTATCTCAACATCCTAGAAATGTGTGGAAATCGCCACACATTTCTAGGATGTTGAGGTAATAATGTTAATTTAATTCAAACCATATCAGTGTTGAGAGAGCCATGGTAATCACGGACCAAACAGATCCCGATTCTTTGCCAAACTTTCTTGAACTTGGAGGGAAACTTACGCCCCTTTAAAAGACAAACCCAGTCAAAACTGATTGGTATGCAAATTCTGTCGGCTCTGACTTCTATACATGTGTTACCATATCCAACAAGAGTGCAGAATCTGTCTGCCACCCTACTATTAGTTATTTGTGGGACTTTTTCCTGCAATTTACAGTCTCACAACTTTATCTGCCCCCCCCTCCCCCTGTGTGTGGTGCAGCCTCGGGGTGGGGGGAAGAGTCATGGACAGTGAACAACTTCCCTACAAATGTGCGTGTTTGTGTTTTACATGAGAAAGGGCCCCGTTGTTGTGTTTCATTAGGAATATATCCCACCTGGCCCAGGTTACAGTAAGTTCCTCTAAAAGAATGAAGCCACGGTGTTGGGCTTTGATTAAAAAAGGGAACCAGCCTTTCTCACAACTTCACTTTTAGCAAACAATGTGTTAATGATACACTGTAAGCAACACGCCGATCACAAATACAAGTCGGTAGGGCCACGTAGAAGTGTGCGCTTGCGATTCGCGTCGGCCGCTTCGCCAAGGTAGGTCGTTTCGCTGATTTTGAAAGCTAGCATTTGCAAGAAAATCTTTGTTTTGGGTTATTTTTAAAGTTGCATATCTATAAGCAGCATAGATATGTGTATTTATCTATAAGCTGCAAATACACAGCAAAGTATGAAATGTTATAATGATACAGTTTTGTCAACAGTGTGCCATGCTGTCTTCCTCTGTGAATTAACCCCAATTAACCCAAAAACAGTGCACAATTTAAAGTACAGAAATGGACCCTCTCTCCCTCCCCAAAATAAAAGAAAATGCTGAAAAGTTAATGTTTCGAAATAGAAGGAGAGCATTTAAATTCTCTTTATTATCGGTGTAACGTTTTACTCTCTCTCATGTTGCAATGAGATTAAAAGATGTGTGTTTTAATTATTTCGTTTTCTCTTTGCCTCAGAGGAATCGAAGAGCTGCGATCGAGAGCAGGGGCCAAGTGCTTCAGTCAGATCCACTTATAGGCAACGGTACAGTATTACTAATTTTACCAGGCAGAAAGAGGTTTAACCACAACATGAAAGAAAGTACCAGTATTTATAATGTGCCCAGCCAAGCGTAGCATTAGTGTCCAAATTTAGTGAGACGTTTGCATGGCTTCAATTGAAAAAAAAAGAAAAAGAAGAAAATATAAAAAGGAAAATCGAGTGCAAACACTCCTTCTATGCAACAAGTAACAATCAAGATGCTGTCCGAGGCCGTGTCACTGCATGGAGGATATTTGGCCACAGATTGCGAAGACCCATTCTAGATTAAAATAACATTCTCCGGCTTGGTCTCTTCTGATTCCTTAAAATTACGCAGGCCGGGTTGTGATTGGCTGGAAATTGATGACACAATTTCAACTCTGATATAGCCGAAGACTCACTATCTCCATCTGACACATCAGACAGAATCAGGAACTTTCTGAAAAAAAAACCTGAAAAAAAAAACCCAGGCCATTTTAGATCATCTGCAACAACTGTAAGTGGGGAGTTGTATGCCAAACAAAAAGAAGCTGAATTTAGGGTATATGTGTCATATCAGACAGGTGTGAATCTCTATTTATCTCTATATATTCTGTTTTTAAACAGCCACCCGGAGCCCTGTTCTTTGGAAATTCGAAAGAAAAAAAACAGTCTCGAGGTTAATTTGTTGAGAAAATGATCTGCTAAGTTATGCAATGGCTTCTTGAAGTTTTGAAAGAGAGAGAAAACTGTTAACTGATTAGTTTGCTGAAAGTGCTTCATGCTGCAGCCGTTCAGGATGGAGGGATACCTCATAGCACCGGTGAGTACAGTCATTTATTTATTTATTTATTTATTTATTCCTCTGTCTTTGACAATTACAGTTGAGCTTCCAAACGCTGTGAAAGGGAAGGCAGCGTTAAAGGGATAATTTGACAGGACAAACAGAAACATTGTACCAGCTGACAAAAAACTGTAAACGTATTGTTTTTATGTGTGCAAATTACTTTAAAACATAATAACTTGAATGCATGATTTACACGGCAGCCAAACAGTGCACGACTCTGACACTATTGTAAAAGTTTTATTATTCTCATCCTAATGTTATCACCTACAATTTTTTACTTTCCAATTTTTCACATTTAAGTTTTGCTTTTTAGTTTGAAGTAAATTCAGATAAATACTTTTGCATATTGTTATACATTTTTCACCTAAACGTTGTCAGCTGAAATATGTAACAAAACATAAGTTTACTTTCAAATTTTCACATTTACCTGTTGCTATTTTGTTTAAAGTAAATTAAGACAAATATTTCTGCACACTGTTATGCATCATATATAAATATATTAGATGTATTGTGTCAAGGGACAGTTATATCAATCTCTTTCACTTTTAACAAAATTGTCATTCATTTTATGTAAAAAATGTAAAAAAGTGTAAAAAATACAGCATGTATTTTAGTTTTGGATGTTAAATTAATTCACAGACAAATACATTTCAATATCAGTTATACAATTTGTAAATTTAAACAGATGCAATAATGTAAAGATACGTTTCAGTTTCTGATGTACATAGTGTATACATTTGTAATATAAAGCGCATCAAAATGATTATGGAATATTTACTACTATACATATAATTAACCATTTAACACATTTAAATTAGTTATTTGGATTTGTATTTTAAAACTTGTTTCTGAAGCATAAACTTAAATTGTTGTTTGATTTTGTCTTTTGCTTCTGATTATATTTACATTTACAGACACGTTTGTTTTATTTTCCTATTAATCGAAAGGTAAATGTTTACTTAATTTGTAAAATAAAAAGTGAATCACTTTAGATATTATTATTGCAAATATTATTTTTGTGGTCAGTTGAAATAGAAATGAGACATGAAGAAATACTTTTAAATGCTTTTAAGGTACAGCAGCATTTTCTGAATTGCACAGTATAATTATATATTTTATTATTATTATTATTATTACTACTACTACTATTATTATTAATTACTATTTGTAGAGGTAACACAAGTGATGGATATTGTAATATTTAATTGTAATATAATCGATCTGTTTTACTTATAACCACAGCTGAAAACACACATTGTAACCGGTTGCTCATTCTGAATATTGATGTTTGTTTTTATATGAATATTCTCTATTGAATCCAATTTCTGACACACAGTGTTCTTGTTTGTTTTGTTTAAAAGTCTTCAGAGGAGATGATTACTTATGATCATGAAATGTACAGACAGCCGATTGAATATTACCCTTATCTGAACAGCGATGGAGAAAGCCATGGAGGTGAGTTTCTAATGAACTATTTATGTGTTTATAGATTTTAATTTTAAGGATGAGAATGCACCCCTCTCTCTCTCTCTCTCTCTCTTTCTCTCTCTCTCTCTCTCTCTCTCTCTCTCTCTCTATATATATATATATATATATATATATATATATATATATATAAATAAATAGAATTTAATATATTTAGTGCATATTGTGATTCTGATGTCATTATTATAAATGCATTTTATATAAGTAATATATAAATACATGTATGTGATCACCTCTCTTGTCCAGGTCGTCGACAAGAGTGTAGAAAATGTGTTTTAAACACTGACTGAGTTTTTCGTTAAATTCTGCTGTGGAAATTCATTGCTTGGCTGAAAAAAATGCAACTTGTCCCTGTAGCACAAAGTGATTTAATGTACAAACTGCTGATGTAACAAAACAAACCAAAAACAAAGACGAAAAAAGGGAAGAAATAAATGCATTACAGAGAAAAAGAGGAAAGGAAATGTGAGTAGGTTAGCAAAACAAAACCAAAACAAAATCAAATAGGAGCAAAACGACACACGAAAATACGTCCGCAGAAACAACAGTCACTCAGACCATTTCACAGTCAGAGGAAACAGATGCAAATGCGAAGGGCTGTAGGACAGACGTCAAACTGTGTCCTTCTATAGATGCTTATCAGAGAAGTGAAGAGAGGCGTGGGGCACTCATTTCACTGCCTGCCTTTCACAGCGGAGCAAAACCTCTCACTCATGCAGGTCTGTCTGCTTGGAAAGTGTCTCTTGGACTTGTGTCACAGTATTATGGATTCTGAGTGGCATAAACACACCATATAGACGTCAAACCCCTCCTTCTGTTGTGTCTTTGCATTATGTATGGTTGTGAGTTTCAGTCTTTTCCATCCTCTTCAGTCATGTACTGGCACATTTGTTTGCTCGCTTTCCTGTATTCATATATCTATATTTGAACTTAGAGCATGACTGACAATCGTTCAAGTTCTTCATTTTGCAAAGCACGCCCTTCTGGGTGGTGGTGAGTTTGCTTACGGCTTTTGAAAGGAGTCCAACCTACGATTACCACCCTTTTTTACCGCTGCTTTAGATGTGTCATCCATTGGTTTCTGCAGGGGTGTGGGGCCTCAGTTCTATTACTTATTAAGATTATGAAAGGTTACTAAATCATGTGGTTGGTGTGTGAACATTATTTATTTATTCATCATTTATTTTTTCATAAGCAGTTTGTTGTGAAATACCCCCAAGTAGCAGTGTCTGTCTTGTGGATGCCCCTGGTTCACTGAAACTCCCCCATCAGCTAAAATAATGACTTCCACGGGGATCATCATAAGCGCAAGGCTGAGCTCGGTCTACAAGGAGGAACCGAGTATCTATTTGCCAAGGGTATGGCCGTGGCGCAGACACACAGGCAGCGCGGCACAGTAGTCAGAGAAGTGAAGGCCAGTGCAGATACCAAACCTGACCATTTGATGGCAACTGATAGCAGTGGCGACAGGTGCTTTGCAGCAGATGTCAGACTGGCTGTCCTCCCAACCCACACTGCACTGGGACAGCAGTGTCCATCTGTAGGAGCCCCTCTGAGGCCTGCTAGACCCCTTGAACACAGATTTGTTGAAGGACATCCTAGCTGTCCAGAGCCTGCAGGTTGTCAATGTTTGTAGGCAGAGAGGTAAATGGGACTGGGGAATAAATTAAAAGTTTGAACCAACCACACACTAATAGGAAACTACAACTAAAAATCGATTTTTGGTCTTCTAAGAAGTTCAAGTCTGCAGTTTGCTATAGCAGGTGCTAGTGTTCAGGTCCTTAACACCACGTTTCTTTGACAAAACAGTCTATTCTCTGTCGGTAAAAATGCACAGTCAGTGGGACGTCATGTCTTTGCTGTAGCAGGAAAGACAAAGGGGGAAGAAAGGATGGTCTTGATTGTAGTTATTAGCGGAAATTACAGTCCTGTGTGGCCTGCTGTAAAATATGATGATTAAAACTCTGAAATCAAGCTAGTTTCACGGCACAAGCACCATTTACGGACTCTGCTCTCCCTCTCATGCAGTAAAGCACCTTTCAGAGCAGACCAACGTGGCAGCAGTTTTTATTCCAAGCTGTTACTGTGTGTAATTTCAGCCCACAGTGCAAAGTGTGGAACTGTAGCTTGCACTCGGTCGCGCTCGCTGCGATGCTCTTTCAGATGCAGGGAGGGGGGTGGGGATGGGAGAGAAAAAAAAGCTGTCGAACTGCTGTGTGATCTCTGCCAGATATCCAGATATGTGCCTGAACAGTGTGAAATGTTCGAAAACAAAAAACCATTATGTTCTAACTCTTACCGAATGCACTTGCAAACTGCCGCTCTCTCTGCATGTGTGCAACAGCCACACGTTTACTGCACAAATGTAGAGAGAGCGACAGTCAAAGCAACCCCCCTGGCCATTTCTTTACGTCCTCTTTGTATGTTCAGATGTGGAGTACGTATAGATGGTGGTGCCAATATTTCAATGTTTCCACAGTGAGGACAGGAATTAAGCGCGTTGTCACCTGGGTAAAATCCAGATACTTTCAACTGGAAAAGCAGTATAACCTTTGACTCTGCCACTCTTGTTAGATCTGTTTTTCAGTGCAGAAATAGTCAGTTTCCTTTTCCCAGACCCATGTGAACTGAAGTCGTCAGTGAACAGCATTTTCCAATCTATGAAACACCACACTGAATTGCTCTAATTTACTAATTTTGGGTGGGAATGTTGGGCTACTTTGGACATCCACCACGACAAGTCTGAGCCTCACGTTTGCGCCCTGTTCGCACGGATGTTTCACTTCCAGAGCTAGACGATTCGGAGGGCGAGCCTCAATGTCTAGCGTGTCGGGAGTTCGATCGACACTAACCCTGACACACAGGATGACATTAGTGCCAGAGCCGAGGGTGTTGTAGTACAGGGTGATTTCTCTGAGTGAAGCAAACATTTGTGCAGAAATTAGCTCGGCTCTAGTACAGTTACAAAGCTTTCATTCTGAAGTTCGAAAGAGATGATTTGAGACACATATGGTAAACTTCACTACAAAAGTTATTAGTGTGACTATTATATTCGTTTGTTTGGCGGTAACTGCGGACATACAATGTAATGTACAGTGATACACAAACAGACACATACATAAATAAACAAGCTAGTACTCTTTGTTTGCATTGAGCAGTTTGTGTCACCTCAGCTTTGCCTGTTTGCTCAAGGGTCTTTTGCCTGGAGAAATGAGTTGTCAGAATATCCCCCATTCCCTTTTGTTTTGGACAATTATAGTAAGACCGCGGAGTCTCTGCTGCAGGGGTGGTGATGGGGGAGACAGTGGGTTGAAAATGAACAGAAATGAAAGTAAAGGTAGGCCAACGGGATATATTTACTTTTTGCAGACGCAGGTGGTGAATGACACGCTGTCATCCTGTCAAGCTTTGTGTTTGTGGAGTTTGTGCTTCTGAGAGAGATATCAAGCAGATATGAGTTTGCATAGCTGCGGCTTTCTTGGCAGCGTCTCTCAGTGGCCTGGTCGTAGTCGGTTATGAATTACATTTGCCCTCTTGATTTCACTCACAATTTCAGACACTTTCTCTTTTATTTTGAGCAAACAAATTAGCCAGTGACACTAACCATAGTGGCTGTCCATGTCCATCTTGCTCACAGGGGACAGCGAAAGCAGAGAGAGGAATGATCGGGAATGATCCCAAAATCTGAATAATGTCGGGATGGTGTTCAAGTAGGAATTTCTGAAAGGAAGGGTGAGATTTTTTTCTCAGAAAGGGAAAAATACTAATTCGACAGTGTAGTTTAAAAGGTTGAAAAAGAAGAATTTGGGGAAGTTACCGGTTTATGAAAGATACAATAGAAACAAGGCCTGTGAAGTCCCCTCTGTGTGTTCGAGTGCATCATGTGACCAGGCTGTTGGAACATTTTGATGCAAATGAAATGATCACCGTGCTTCGCGAAAAGGAAACGCTGGTGCGAGTTAGAAACAAAATCGGTGAATTTCACAACAAAGGTGTTGTGAGTGAAAGTGTGCAGCTTGTGACATCGGTACGCACGGCTTCCTGACCTTTTGCACCCCCCTACTGCTGTCTCGTCACAATCTACTCCACTGTGACACGTCTCTCCCGGAGTTCGCAAACCTGATCCTCACCTCTGCACCAGGCAAGCACAATAGGGTATTAATTAATTACACATCGTTAGCCAATAGCACATAAAATACAGTGTGCTTTAGTGTCAGCCCAGATAATGACAGAGAGGGGTTTGTGTGTTTGCCTGAGGGTGGGTCTGCCGGGGAGATTGGGGAAAGGGTGTCACTCTTGTGTTTAAGCTTTTAAAGGAAATAGACTGAATCATGCATGTCTCCTGTTTCTAGCAGACCACTGCTGGGACTACCACCCACATCACCTGCATCCCACTGAGTTTGAGAGTTTCCCAGAGAACCATTTCACCGAACTACAGAGCGTCCAGCCCCTGCACATCCAGCCCCTGCATCGATACGGAGAGATCGATCCCATGCACACCATAGACCCGGGCCTGGGCAGCACCCACCTCACCATCTCCCCGCAGGTAAACCACCCCCCCCGCTGGCATGGTACATCTCCCCACGGCATGCCACCTACAGAACATGTCCGTGACGCAATACGGTGCTCAACGTTCGACTGAGATGCAGTTTATACTCCGGTCTAATAAGTGTAGCTCTGGAGCCCGATGCACAACAGGCTGCGGTGATGTAAGAACAAGTTAAGTCCGAGGTCCAGGAAAAGGAAATGGAAAACCATCTCTGCGCCCCGTATTGCCGTATCCATGTGACATGTTGTTGCAAAAGGGCCACTGTGTTGCAATTTGGTCAGTCCTAGTTCTCAGGATTGCTCAGTGATTTGAGAACTGCAGGCGCAGAAAGAGGAATAGAAACTGAGGGAAAACTTGCATTAATTTGTGGGCATCAGAAATGTATATTAAAAGAATATTACAAATTTAAAAACTCTTCTATCTGATGTTTTAGTGGGTTACTCATTCATAACGAGCACACAAACCTGGCTGATAAACATCATAATAATTAGTCAAATAATAATGAAGTAGTATCCAACTTCTCCCTTCTCCTTGACTGAACACCACAGATTTTTCACAAGGAAACCAAAAGGGAACCTTTAATTACATGTTGTGCGAATATAAACAGCGGTAAAATATCTATCTCTCTCTCTCTCTCTCTCGCTCTCTAATATATATATATATATATATATATATATAGATGGTTTATATATAGATACAAATATATAACATGTAGGGTGTGTTCTTAAGCACCTCCAGTGTTTTGAAGCAATACTGTTCCCGAATGTTCATTTCACAACCCACTGAACAACAACAAGGAAATGTCTGGTGCTGCCGACCATCGTTTTCTCTCCATTTGTATTATAGCAAGAGTGAATCATTATTGGCCAATCAAAATAATCAATATGGCGCAAACCTCCGAAGCAAGTATAATGTCAATAAGACTGGTGCCACCTTAGAAACACACATTGAATTTCAATGGCTAACACCCTGATTTTCAAGGTGAGCCCAATGCCCAATGCCCAATTTTTCTTAATCTTATTATTCATTGATTTTTGTCTGTTTGAGACTGAAATTGAAAACCACAACCTGCATTTATAAATTATTTATAATCTATAATATAGTGATAATAACCTGGTGGTAAAATTAACAAAATTAACAAAAGGTCAATTGTTTTCATACACAAAAATTCCTCTGTAAACGAACAATGCAAGGTTAATGGCCTTGTTATTAGACTTGAACGCTGTACATTTCCAGTTGTTAACCCCAGGACTAACCGAGTGTCACAAACGTAGCCATTCAAGAAGGTCACAGCATTGCCGAGAGTTTCTGTGTTTTGTTGCGTGGGATCTGTGCATTGTCTGCAATGCGTTACTATTGCCCAAGACTGTCTTTTCCTGAGAGCAGTCTCTGCGTGACAGCGCCAAGGACTGCTCTGAATTGTGCAGACTCATTAACCGCTGGCCTGTGGATTTTCATTATTTACCCAATTTCTGTGTTCGTTATTGGGACATGTTCTCAGAGGGGAGGGCTGCTTCCAGGTGGTTTCAAGAAGAAAAATCATCCTGACTACACCCCCCACCCCCACTCCTACCCCCATACATTTCTGAACAGCTAAAAATGAAACCACATCAGAGTTTATTCAGGGCCCTTCTGTTTAACTCCTAAAATAAAGTCAAACTGACCAAGACCTCACCAAATGATGCAACAAAAACAAATTAACAACTAGACAACAAAGACACATTTTATTTACCAACACAGGATTAGCCAATAGCACAAATTTTAAATTGGCAAAAAAAAAAAAAAAAAAAAAATAAGTATGAATTAAAAAACGAAAACTTGTTACTGCCACCTATCAACTAAATATTTTTTGATTAGAGAACAACTTCAAAAAATAGATTGAACTGATGTAGCCCTTAAATTTAAATCAGATATTACCATAAATAGTGTTATAATTTAAACAAAAACAATATTGAGATTGTCCTTGTGTTATCGAGCTTGAGTGACACAAACACAGTGTCCTTTGTTTGTTCATGTCCAGTAAGAATATAATTGCGCTAACGTAATGTTCACACAGTCAGTGATTTTGAACACCTTGTTTAATAAAGACATTGGCCAGTACTCAGTATGAGCATATAAGAACTCTTACAACAACCATCTAACTAGCTATCCAAGACTTCATAAATACACTCTTTGAATGAAAGTTGCTGATTTTGTCCAAACTCCCCACGTATGCAAATTTGCAGACTTTTCTGAATGAAAAAGATTGTATTTAACCATCTCTATTCATCAGGCAACAAAGGCTCTGCAGATATGGACCTGCTAGGGACTTTCTTTCTACATTACAATCAAAGCCCAATCCATGGAAATTAAACATCATTTAATACCAAGAAGTGAAGTTAAAATTAAACTTTCTAAGGACTGCTCTTCAGTGCCCATCATACGCCTTCATAAAAGCGTGTGGGTTGATTTTTACACAAAGGGAACTGAGAAACCATAGTCTTTTAAATATCAACAGCTCTACGGTGGCACCTCATCGCTTGACCAGTTGCCTGACCCACATTGCAAAACAAGAGGTTTTAGGACCACGACAAACATGCAAAAGCCCCTTCCACCCTGCTTCCCCTTTCACATTACAGAGAATCTGGACTGTGGAACTCCTTTTAAGGAGAGCTTGTTAGGTCTTTAAATCGGTCTCTGCACTTGAAATGTTAATTAATACATTTTGGGGAAGAAAGAGCTTATGATTAGTCAAAGAAAATCTCAATAGAGTAAAGGAAAACTAGTGAGGAATAGACAGTGAATGGGTATCGGAGTAACTCGATGCTGAAACGCCGCACAAAAAGCACGTCCCATTGTACGTTAATCGTTATATTATTTTCACTTCTAATTCTATACTTCAAGAAAAAAAATTATATATATATATATATATATATATATATATATATATATATATATATATATATATATATATATATATATATATATTTAAATTACAAGTACAAATACAAATTTAAAATATTAATATTGTTCCCCTTCAAGCTCTGAATTGTAGAATAGAATAGAAATTTGAACACTGACAATATTTGTTGTTGTTTTTTCTCTTCAAGCTTTGCAGCACACTTCCTCTTTCAGGCTTTGTCTCTGGGCTCTGTATTGGTAACCTTCCAATTTGTTTATAATTCCTAAGACTTGCTGAGTTTGTAAAAATAGAAATAAAATTAAATAAATAAAAATAAGATTAATGTTAATCCTTTCATCTCTCTATGTATATGTGTATATGTATATATACATAACTTAATTTGCATACTTTTACCCACTTCAGTTGGGCAATGCTTTCCTTTAAAACAAAAAAAATACAAATGAGTTTTTATCATACTTACCGCAGTAAACAAGTCTGGGTAAAGATAACGAATTCATCCTCCCATTGCATTGAATTCACCAGGGAGGAGAAGTGCAGGAACCTGGGGGCGTGACATTTGCACTCGCTGGAAACCCTTGCCCTTGATCGTACGCCGGGTCAATGCTGATAGTCACACTCTGTCGTGTCTCTTCAGATGCAGTATCTGCAGCGGATCCACGTGCCCTACCCCTCGCCCCCGCAGCGCAGCTCCGACGAGGAGGACATCGAGAGGCGGAGTCCCCCGTTCGAGGTCTCTGACGGAGAGACAGACATGGTGGACCATATCCCTTGCCCCAGCTCAGGGGAACCAGGTGAGCCGAGTTTTATGTAGGCTGACCGTTGTGAAAATGGCCGTTATACTTCCTGAGGTGTCTGTACCAGTTCTCCTCACTGACCACACTGACTGTCTCCCGCCTAGGCAACAAGAAGAAGATCCGATTATACCAGTTCCTATTGGATCTGCTGCGGAATGGGGATATGAAGGACAGTATCTGGTGGGTGGACAAGGACAAGGGCACTTTCCAATTCTCCTCCAAGCACAAGGAGGCGCTGGCCAACCGCTGGGGGGTGCAGAAGGGCAACCGCAAGAAAATGACCTACCAGAAGATGGCCCGGGCGCTCAGGAACTACGGCAAGACTGGTGAAGTGAAGAAGGTCAAGAAAAAGTTGACCTACCAGTTCAGCGGAGAGGTTTTGGGCAAGATATCCAGCGAAAGGAAGATATACCCTCACTTATAGAGAAAAAACTGAACATAAGAAGGAAGGGTGGAGAAAAGAAGGAGTCAAAACGTGCATTAAGACTGTCGCTGAAAATACCGCAGCTTTCCGAATCTGTTGATAATTTAAATCAATCTTGCAAATGTTTTTTTTGTTTTATTAATAATATTATTATTATTATTATTATTATTATTATTATTATTATTATTATTATTATTATTATTATTATTATAGATACTCTGATTGGTTGTTGGAGAAAACTTTGGGAGCAGAACTTGTTCCAGCTTGTACCTTTGTACGGTTAAAAATAATAATATTTTGTTCAGTATATTTGTAGCATTAATATTGAGATTGGTGCCCCCACTGCCAGCACCACCAGTTTTAATATACTGCCTTTTTATTTTATTTACAACGCAATATGTCAAACTGTGTGTGTGCCAGGGAAGAACTTGGGAAGTGACAATTCAAGAGAGAAAAAAGAAAATCCTACATCATGTATGATGACTGCGTGTTAAATGATTTATGTGACAGTTTAAGTGAGAAGTGAAAATGAATGACAGGTCTCACAGATGTCAATCAGGAATATAAGGCTAAAAGTTCACAAGATTCCCCAGATAGGGAGCGGAGGAATCCTACACAACACTGCCAGTGCATGGAGTCAATTCACATGCCTGCTGATGATCATAAAAATCTCAGTCGCTTCTCTGAAAAACACTGTGAGAGAAAACAACAATCTTGTCATTGTGCAAATGGTCAAAGATGCCAAAGTGTGATTTCATTCATTTTCTTACATTTTTCCCTGTAAATCTCCATATAGAACAAAAATCTCTCTCAATCTCTCAAGCCATTCATTATTTTTGTGTGTACAATGCTAAATACATATATACATAAACACAAATTTGATCTTTAGAGAATTTGTCCAGACCGGTGTTGTATAGAACTAAATTATATTTTCACATTATAGTGCTGGGGACGGCTGGTTGCTAGTTTCACAAGATGTTGTACTTTATTAGATCAAATGAGATGTTTCCACTGCTCGTGATTTTAATTGCCTGTAAGCCAATCTAGCACAACAAGTTCTTTAAGCCTCTGTAGTTTTTGTTGTCGTCGTTTTTGTTTCTTTGAAAAACCTTCTTTTATCCAAATATGTTAATTTTCTTTGGTCAAGGAAAACTTCTTACCATGTAAGTCAGTGTCTTGGCTACATATTTAGTTATTTGAATCATGTTTAATTGATGTATTATGGTTAACTGTGTGTATGAGGGAATGTTTTTCTTTTAAATGTAGACATGACCGAATATATTTAGCATTTATCTACACAATATGCATTCATTTGTTATGTTTCTTCACCCCCTGTTGTATAATACTGATTAGCAAGGTAATCACTTGAATTTTGATAACATTTCAGAACAACTGGAGAAGCATGATGTACGGCAACAATGTATCATGGGATGTTAATAATAAATTATTTATAAGTGTCAGTCAGTCTTTACTGTTCTTTTTTTTCAGGTGAATTGACCATGGTTTACTGGAAGAGAAGCACTGGATGTCAAGTCATCTTTTAAAGGCTGATTCGCTGTGTTTTACGGATTCCAGCACAGATGTTAAATTGAGGCAAATGCAGGCAAACATGATCAAAAGCCTTAAAATATTTTCAATGTAATAATGATAACCTAACAACTTAATAATAATAATAATAATAATAATAATAATAATAATAATAATAATAATTATTATTATTATTATTATTATTATTATTATTATTATTATTATTATTATTATTATTAACAATACACCCTCATGTTACTCTCTGGTCACAATACTAAAACAAGTGGTTTACAAGATTCAATATTCATCAGAAAACATGCTCTCTCTCTCTCTCTCTCTCTCTCTCTCTCTCTCTCTCTCTCTCTCTCTCTCTCTCTCTCTCTCTCTCTCTCTCTCTCTCTCTCTCTCTCTCTCTCTCTCTCTCAATAACACACACAGATGCAGTGCATTGCAGTGCTGTTCTTGTCAGCACAGAAACTGGAGGCTGATCATTGACCACCAGAGGTCAACAGTGACACAGTTATTTTCCCTCTTTTCAGGATTCAGTTTATTTGCAGGCAATGTTCCCCCGACTAAATTGCGTATAGTGAGTGACAGGGCTTTCTCCTCTCATGCACCTAGACGAACAAACTTCCTATTGAGATCAGAAAGTCAGTCTTTATTTGTTTTTAAATTGCTAATTTAAAATCACATTTGCTAAGATACATTTCTTGAAAACTTCAGCCATTTTCTCAAAACTTTAAACACAAAACCAAATCTTCAAACTACATTCACAAAACCCCTGACTCGTCTGGCAAAATCGCCTCAAAACTATTTAGTCTGTGCTCAAAATCAAACAATGCTTTCAGGTCATACACATAGCCAGTCAATATATAAACACTACAGAGCATTCATTAGACACTACATCAAACAATGGAGAACACAGCGTGGAGAGCATGTAGTTACAGATTTTTTTTTTATTGTTTATAGTAAACACATTTTGCAATTTTAAAAAAGTAATCACAAACTTAGTACAGTGAAAATATTGTATACTGTAAGTACTGCAAGTAATACAGTATTGAATGTTTGTATATTCAGCACTTGAATAAAAATACAGTAGTACAACTGCAAAAGCCCAAAGAACAAAGAAAACTGTAAATGAAAAGCACATTACAGTACAAAAATGTTGTGCAACTGCAAAATCAAAGTCATTGAGAGATTCATTCTGTCTCAGCATCGTGTCTTTGTGCTGGGTCCGGCCAGAGGACTTTGTCCACATCACAGGCAGCGATGTCCCTTGCCAGGCAACGGGGAAAAACCCTCTGGATCCAGCCTTGACAACACGCCACACCTATGTCATCACAGGCCAGTTCCACTGCCTGCAAGAGATTTTCCCTGGTATATGGGTTTCGGTCATAGACCTTCCACCGCCATGCAGAGAGAAACTCTTCTATTGGGTTTAGGAATGGGTTGTATGGGGGAAGGCATACATTTATTAATTGCTGGTTGATGCTGACATTGTCCCAAACCACGACATAGACAGGATGCACGGCCTGCTGATGATCCTGCTGCTCACACTCAAACAAAACATCCCGAAGACCACACAGAAATGTAAGATGTTCAGTGTTATATGACCCCAGGGTTGCATGATGGTGGAGAACCACACAATTACTTTTGGCTGCACAAAGGGGGACATTGCCACTATGCTGGCCAGGGACTTCCACAATGGCACTTTGGCCAATTATGTTCCTGCCTCTCCTTCTCCTCTTCGCCAGATTGAACCCTGCTTCATCTAGAAAGATGTATTCATGAGGCCTTTCCATGGAAGTTATACAGAAAGACAGACTTCTGCAATAGTGTATTTGTATGCACTCCTGATTTACATACACAATAAAGTGCAGTTTACAGTTACAGTAGGCTAGTGGCATAGAATTGTACTGTAAGCATCAGCGCCGAAAGTGTCTGAGTGTACACCTACTTGCACATACTGAAATCGTAGATCTTTGACCCTTTCTGAGTTGCGCTCAAAGGGGACTCAGTACACTTGCTTCATGCATACCCTGTTGTGTTGGAGGACACGGTCAATGGTAGGAAGGCTGACACTGTTGATTCCTTCAAAGTTTACATTGTGTTCAACAACTCTTTGCTGTATTTCACACAGTTTTGAAGGACACTATCAACAATGAGAGCCTCTTGCTATTGGGTGAACATAGCAGTCCTTACATGTGGTAGTCTTGCAATTCTACAAAAAGGGAAAATGCACTTACAAACATATACATACAGCAAAAATAGTAATGGACATTACTTCTATATGTAAAATGTTGTATGGTAAGAAAGGTTTTATTTTTTCCGTGATGTACTGAATCAAATGTTTACAGTAAACTTTCAATGACCAAAATAAAAAGAAATAATGACCTGTTCTCTTCTCTGAATGTCCCGATTATGGTGGCCACAGAGAATCTGCTCAAATTGGGTTTTACTCTTTGTCCTGCTTCCCTCGTTATCATTCCATGAACAAGAACATGGTCTATCACAGTTGCCCGAATTTCATTTTAAATTACTGTTCTTGGTCTTGGTCTTGCTCTTCCTCGTCCTCGTCCTCTTCCTCCTCGTCCACCACCTCTTACACGTACTCTTCCTCCTCTACCTCTCAGATTGTTTCCATCCATTGTTGGTATCAACATTCAATGCACCTGTGCCACCTGTGCCCTCTGAACTGACTTATATTCTGTACAACTAGTTTGATCACATCATTAGAAACAAGTGTGAACAATTTTGAGTTGTTGTGTGTAAACAATGACAACTGTGCTGTAGTTGTGTTTAACTTTTGCCGCCTGTTTACCATTTTGCAACATAAGTGCATCACAGTGCGAAATTTGTTTCAGTGAGTGAGAATGTGTTTAGAGTTTTACAAGAAGAGTGGATGAGATTGGCAAATGGTGTCTAACTACCTGAACTTGTTTAATGTTTTGCCAAAAGAGTGATTGATTCGACAAATGGGTTTAGAACACTGAGCATTTTGTTCAGAGAATGCGGTTTAGTATTTTAGCTATTCAGAAAAACTATAAATGTCTCATGTAAATGTTTTATTGTTCTGTTTTATGATTGTCTTACTGTTAATTGATTTGCTTTCTCCCATGTAAGCGCTTTGTGATATTTAGTTATGTAAGGCGCTATATAAAACTAACATTGATATTATTATTATTATAACATAGAACTTAAAAGCTGATTGCAGTGAAGAGCTCAATGTATAGGAAGTAAAATGTATCGTACGTTTCTCTGAAAGTGCTGCTGACCATCGTTTTATTAAGCTTGTGGCACAGACCACAAACACACTATGCAAATGTCCAAGTTTGACAGATGAGTGGTTACACACTACCCCTTGTGTTAAAATAAACATATATTTATAAGTGTAACATGTTCATATCTTCAGAGCTTTACAGATGGTTCTGAAAGTGGTCAGACTTGTGTCTTTGTGTTCACCGAGTAGCATTTCCACCAGACAACTCTGATTTGGCCATTTATGTTAAAACATACATAAATAAAAGATAAAACGGTATTTCAATTAAATAATGTCAACAATGTATGGTGTCTGATGGCACATAATTATCAACGATGTACAGAAAATTGTATGGTTATGATTTTAACAGAAATGTGAAATTATTTTCCAACGAGACAAAATCAGAAAGAATTAATCATGTTTTCTAGCATTCATTAAAGAATTAACAAGCCTTTAAATTAGCTGTACCCTTTAATTGACACCGGAATAAGCCTCGTCCACTCTTTTCAAATTACGGTATATTAAAACTGTTTTTGTTTGTTTGTTTGTTTCATGCGTAGCATTGGCAGTTACAATTTGTAATTTTCTGTGTAAGAATCAGACTGTTAAATGGTTCAGTTCTCTCTTGCACAATGTCAAGTTTTTTGGTCATTTATATTTTTGCTCGGCAAGGAAAACAGTAGCCCGTGCAAGAGAAGGCGGTTGATCCACGATGCAGGCCCCTATTAGGCTCACAGCGGTGATAATGTGTCACACGGATTAACCTTGACTGGGAGGGGGGTTAGTTCCTTCTCTGTATCTGTCTTCAGCAGAATCCCTCTTCGCAGGATGGGGAACTCCGGGAATCACAACCATTTACACAGAAGTGAGATTCAGCCCCCGACAAAGCTCCTGGAACGCCAGTAAATATAGACACAGAGTAGCAGAGAGAACAGGCCTGCCCTGGCAAAGCACGTCTCGCCCTGGCATCCACCGTGGGCCCCCGTCTGCCTTCCATGCTTCTAGCGGCGAGCTGGACCACCCTGCCCACCCCGCGGCCCATCGGTCTCCAGGGCAAGACATGCTTTGCGAGGGCAGGCCGGTCCATTCACAGAGATCTTCACTGCAAAGTCAGGTGACCCAAAGCGTGCCAAGACATCTACCATGTTAATTCCAGAGATCCTCAGTCCCCTTTGCCAGGTATACTCTGACAGCCTTTCTGAAGTTAGCCTTCCCCAGCCTCTCCTCAACGGGATAATTCAAAGGCAGTCATTGTAGGGGCACAGTTGTGTTGTCAAGCCAAGCTTAATGATAAAACAGGACGTTTTATTCTGGATATCATTCAAAGTGGCCCTTAGTGTCACGAATTCTCCAGAAGGATTCCTAGGGACCCTGAGTGCACTTTGTGCCGGAAAGACTATTATTAAACCACCATTGAGAAAAGATCCCAGTCTTTTATCAGTTTCTTTTCGTTCTTTTTCTGTAACTTGCCAGCTCTTTGCCAGGCGGAGGCTGAAATGTGGTTCGAGTGACACTGACAGCACTGCACTTGTTGTCTATATTTAACTCCCGCCGGTCCTGATACTCGTCATGTGGATGGAGAGCCGATGAAAGGAGGCTGTCGAGACATTATTTGTGTTTGAGGGAGGGTGGAGGGGAGGAATGGGGGGGGGTTCTTTATCTCTTTGTCGAGGGGAGAGATTTAGGAGGGGGTGGAGGACTATTTCAGCCTCACTCTGGGAGATGGTCTGGAGATTTATTGAAGGCGCAGTCTGAGATTGGTGAAGTTTCACTGCTGAGAGTCAGAAGGACCTGAACCAGGATGCCCGAGCCGGCCAAGAAAGCTGGTGAGCAAAACTCATTTAAATTGATTTCAGTATGAATCGTGTTCATGGAAAATATATCTCATCACCATCAGCCCATATTGATCCACTGCTGGATAATATAAATGAATATGCATATATACACACATTCATATTTAATACACGTGTATATAGACAGACAGATTAAATATCGATCTATCTGCCTGTCTGTTTATCTTTCTATATAAAATAAGTATTTCTTATGTTCGAACAAAATGCTGATTCACGTGGCCGATGTTGTGGTATTTTTATTTTTATTCTTCCTGTTTCTCACGCTTTTGTTTTGCTGCCATTTTAATCGAAAAGGAGGTTAAATATTTCCCATGCATGGGGCTTAAACATTTCCACAGTTGCTAAAGCCCCGCGTTGTCTGCTAAGCTGCAGTATCACCATCGTTTTGTTAACTAATTTACACCTCTGTTAAAGTATTTGCTGGTGGTGGTGGGGGAAAGCAAACAAACAACACAAAACAGGCAGTACCATGTGGTTTTCTAAGGTTTTGTGTGGTGTGTGTACGATAAATAAAGTGAAGGTTACACAATTTGGGATTTCTGAATTCAAACAATGACATTTGATTCGAACCTCGTAACTGGTGTCATGAGAAAGAAATGCTTGGCGAAAGACTGTAATGTATTTTGAAGCAAAGAAATACAGAGTATAGATTTACTCAGTGGCTGTGAATAAATATATATTATAATTTCCTTAATTGTGTTTCAGTAACTGTATAACTGCGGTAAAACTGTAGTGCTTTACTCGTGATTTATTTGAGGAAAGTTTAATATATATATCAGCTTCAAAAACACTTTACTAAAAATAAAATAAAGAAAATAGAAACAAACCAACACAAATGTTACATATGTATGTAATCAGATTTTGATATTTTAACCACACTTTCATTTTCAATTCACTTTCCATACAGTTTCCTTCTGCGAAAATATAGCACATATCACGAAGTCCTCCATTTCCACACAATCCTAATTCCTAGTCAGTGACAAACCATTAAAGTGCATCAGGTTTGTCTAGCAGCCAAAAATAGCATTTATTTTCATCTGTGTCCCAGTTAAAGGATTTTCTATTCCTGAAAACTCACACCAAAGTCGCCTGGAGGAAAAATTAAATACAATCTTGTTCACAACCAATATCAACTCGGTTTCTTATTAGGGAAATCTATGGTTGAGCGTTCTTGAGAAAGAGGGGTTTGATTTAGCATTTTATAGACATACAAATATTTGATAGATGTTTCTAGTCCACTTTAATATTTTCCGGAGTAATTAATATCTCTCAGGAGCAATCCTTGCATCTTGTCAGCTGTCTGTCTCATCTCACCCCACTGCTTCCCCCCAGGACACCAGATCTTTAGCTGCCTAGACCAACTGTTTCCCCTTCTTCAAGACCTGGGGGGTTTTAAGAAGCCTGGTGTCTCACAGGCCTGTGTGTCACCTTCCCCAGGCTCTAACTTTCTCAACTGGTTATGACACGCCACGTATTTTCTCCTGTGATCGTTTGCAGCCCTACTGAAGAGATCAGGGAAACACAGATGAGACATAAAGCATTCTGCAATCGCTAAGACTCTTGAATCTAAAGGCTCCTAAACCAGGTTACTAACCCTAGAATTAACCCTCCCAACAAGATCTTTGGATACAATGCCAGGATGCAAGGCTGTCACTACAATACACATAACATCCATTCGGCCACCCATGGTATGGTATAAAATTCACCCCATTGCTGGACACATGCACTTAAAGCTCAGCATCCAGTGTTAATTCATTGACCACTTCAAGCATTCTGCGAAAGCACTGCATGTGATCTTTTGAAATGCTCCAGCATTAGCTGGGGGTCCTGGTAACCTAAGACCCTCCCGTATGCACTTACTCGTTGTTTCAATCAAACAGGTGGAGGGAGTTTAATTGCCGTTGGACACCGACTTCATAAAAATAATGCGCATCTTTATTTAGTGAAACCAGATCTTTATTTGCAAGCCTTGGCATGGAAACGTAGGTGCTGCGAGAAACTGATCTGACACACCTGTCTGTTAATGTCTTCTGGCACGAGATCAGGCCAGCAAGACACGCCATCGCTTTCATTATTCCAGTTGATAAACACAGGCTTTCCAATCACTTAAAGGACATTAGCGCTGTGCCTGGTCTCACAGTCCAGGGCTTTCTTTTCCACTGAAGAGACTGTAATCCGTTGAGGACACTGACTCTCATTACCTACACCTGGGTTCAAACGGACTACGCCTCGGTGAACTGGTCCTGTCTCAGTTTTCATGTCTCAGACGAGAACAGTCGTGCTGAAGAAGTGCAAGTGCCAGCTGGAAGGCTCAGAAATGGGCACAGGCGGCACACTGAGCCTTTAAGCCCCAAGCCGACCTGTGATTTAACACGATGTGATCCTGCTTGCCAGCTGAGGCGAGGTGCTTTGGCGAGCTGGCTTACGCATACATGATCATGCTCCCGTGTCGCTGAGGACAGACGCACAAAGGGACAAGGGGTGCAGGTTCTGTCTCCACCCATGGCGGTCATTCCTTTGTTCCCCAGGGAGATAACACCTTCTGAGACCCACTCAGCCTTCTTAGTTTACCGTTTCATCGGTGGCTGCAATAAACGTTTGTGTGTCAAGTGTTTACTGGAGGTCGTTCTAAATAAATCCTCATCTGGAAGACGCAGGGTAATGGTTCAGGTTATTATATCTGTAACTGTGTGAATTGGATGTAGGCTGTTATGGTGCTCTATTTATACTTGTTGCAAATCTCACCTATTTTGGGAGCTTTTGGGCTGCACATTTTGTTCAATAGGCTTATGGGTTTTTAATAGTAGAAGTGGAAATTCGCTCGTGTGGTATAAAAGCTTTTGAGGATTACTCTAGTTGTAATCTGTTGCATGGAAAAACAAATCTTCAAAGTGCTGTACACAAAATCAACACCTCTATGTCCCCAGCGATGTGGTTGAAGCATCAATTTGGGAACATTCAAAAATAGACTGGATAGGATCCTTGGATCACTTAGTTATTAATGAACAAACGAGCACGATGGGGCGAATGTCCTCCTCCCGATTGGAAACTGTCTTATGTTCTTATGTGTTACTTAAACAAAACAACAAGTCTATATTATCTGAGTCACACTGAACTCTGTGTTGTTGTTTTGCTTTTTAACACCCTCAGCGTCCGCCTTCGCAAAGAAACCAAAGTCTTCAGAAGCCGCGATCGGTGGGTCGGTCGTGTTCGAGGCCGAGACGGAAAAATCGGAAACCAAGGTGAAATGGCAAAAGGGTTCTGCCGACATCATGGGAAGCGATAAATATGTGATCGCTGCTGACGGAAACAAGCACTCGCTCACCATCAACAACATCACCAAGGAGGACGATGTGGTCTATGCTGTAATTGCCGGGAGTTCAAAGGTCAAATTTGAACTCAAAGTGAAAGAACCAGAACGTGAGTCACTTATTCTAATAAGAATGCAGAACTTACACGTTGGAGCTTATTTGTTAAAGAGAAAGCAAACATAATTAATAACATCACATTTAAACTAAGATAAACACATTTCATCTGATAAAACAACTACCACCAGACTGACAGGTAAAATCAGTGGCTTTTAACTTATACATCTAGCATTTGTGAGATGAAATATATGTTACAAAATAAAATACTAAATCTTAGTCCTAAAATAACTAAGATTCAATCAAACAATTTATATTTATATATATAGCCACAGTTCCGCACGGTGAGTTTTTAATTATATCTGATTTATCTATAGCCACACTCTCTGGGAGTTTATCTGACATGGAATTTGATGACAGAGGAGTGATAATTTGGGGGAATTTACTTGATAACGTTATTCTGGGGCTGCCGTCTCCTGGCAGACTCTGGTCGTGCGTAATGTCTCATATCACTGCCTTCTCATGACCTTCACTATCACATTGAGACTCACTCGTTCACTTGTCACTGCACCAGAGCTTGGCATGTACATGAAAGATAGTAACAAAGGCATTTTAATGTGCTTTTCAGCAGGTTTAAAATACACAGTAATCAATAATGTCTAACCTTATTTAAAAATACTTAAATAGTAGAGTAGATAGTAATAGTAGAGGCTCAGTCACTCAGATGTTAAATCCTGAATGTAACTTAATGAGTACTGAATGAAGGGAAAAGAGAGGCAGGTTGAATATTTTAATAGCATTAAAACACAACATGGCACAGCTAGTTAATAAACTTCACAAAATTATTGAATTGTATGATGAGATAAAATACATCTATTAACAAACTACCCTTTTGACATATTAGCAAACAGAAAATAATATAAACAACTAATATAATATCACAACTTAGTGAATAATAACATTTAATAATGTCTCAATATGCTCTCCGCCTTTCCAGAGAAAGCAGAAGATGTTTCCACAACCACAGAAAAGCCGGCAACAGGCAGCACTGAGGTTGAAGGTGAGATGGGGTCAAGGAGAGAACTAAATCAGATTAATGTACTATTATTATTATTATTATTATTATTATTATTATTATTATTATTATTATTATTAATGATTATTATTATGGCTCAATTGACACAGGAACTCTAAAATATTCAATTTACATAATCCCACATTCAGCTTTGCAATTTTTACGCTATCTACTGGACAGCGTACATATTTGTGAAGGAAAATGTGCCATGGATCCTGCCATCCCCAGACTCCTACAGCTGGCTGCATTAATCTCCAGTTGGAAGGCGTGTGAATGTGGAGTGTCTCGCTGTCTCTCTCTCAGATGGCGACAGCTGTTTATTGTGCGTCAGCAGAAGTGCAAACTACATCAACCGACAGCTTGATCTGTGATGGTGGCCCAGACTGATTTAGTACAGGGTGTCATGCCCATGTGTGCACACACTCGCCTGGGCCGAAGGTCACACATAAGTGAGGATCAAGCGTCAGGATGCTAATCAAAGCCCTGGAGGTCCAACTAGAAAATCACGAAACAGTACTTTCCAAAACCCACAATCCCCTCCTGCACACTATTGTATTGGAAATATCTTCAGCCAGAAGCCATCAAACCATCAGCTGCTCTGTTCATACATTGACCAGTGGCATCATTGGGACACACCTCCATGTGTGCTAATTAATGAAACCCCCCAAAAGTTGAGTGGTTGAGAGAATAGTTAATACGTTTTGTCGGTAGTTGCTGCACAAAGTTATCCCTGCTACCCCCATCTGACAAGACATAAATAGACCTAAATACTCCATGGCTACAGACTGGGCAGCCCAGCTGTGATCTATCGGCCCGTCTGTCCTCCATAACCTCATCCCTTCTCTTACCCCATCCAGCTCTGCCAGAGCAGCAGCAGCCCGACACAAGGCAGGACCTCACCGGCCTGTTCCTGGAGAAGCCGCAGAGTGGAGAGGTGACCGTGGGTAAGACACCGGTGCCACAGAAACAGACTTCATATCCCCAGTCGCTGTCCACACTTGAGCAGAATACTGAGGCCAAGCAGCTGAGCACCGAACAACCAGAGTGCCCACTCCCTGGGCAGACGGAGATGTAGATTATATGTTCTGGTCGCTTGTGAGATGTTCTTCAATCAATAAGCACTGTTTCTCACAGGTCATATTTCTCAGCTTTAAAAATACTTTGAAGTGTAGTTTAGGTAAGAACAATTTTTCACTTCCTTTCACTTCCTTTATTTTACTTACCCAAAAGTTCAGCACACCGAGGCAAAGAAACAAATTATTTTACAATGTGCAATTGCATGTAACCAGTTTGATTTAGAAAGAACCTGACCACGTCACCTCAGCAGCATTTAACTATATTAGATTAATCACTCACAGGACAAATATGGAAACTGTAGCAATGATTTTAAGCAGCACACCTGCACCCAGACAAACTACTAAACTATTTCCCAGCTTAACAAGCAATGACATTAAACGTGTTTCTTCAACGCTTTGCCTGTCGTTCTGCGTCTTCCCATCGTACCCAGGGGAGAATATCACCTTCCTTGCCAAAGTGGCTTCAGTCAACCTGCTGAAGAAGCCGACGGTCAAGTGGTTCAAGGGGAAGTGGATGGACCTTGCCAGCAAGGCCGGGAAACACCTGCAGCTGAAGGAGATCTATGACCGCAACTCGAAGGTCAGAGCTGCTTCTTCTGTGCGCTGCGCATGTCGTGTGTGTGTGTGTGTCACACCATACAGTGCCTCTATACTGTCTCTACGCCTAAACCAAGTCAAATCCGTTAAATGAAACTGTGCTTCGGTACAAGTTTGTAAATGGTTTTTCAAGGGTAGGGCAATGTTTTCACTGATTGATGCATCTCACTTTGATTTTGATTTTCCTTCTCCTTCACTTTCACCTTCTTTTCGCTATAATAAGCCCATGCCCATCACTGTCTCCATTTCTTCTTCTCCTGTTTGTTTGGTTTAATGTAGATCATCTTTTAATACGAGGCAATGTTGAGGTGAGGTATTCATCCTGTTTTCCTCCCCATTAAGCACTGAATCAGGGCTGTCCACGTCTGCTCTTCACAGACTCCTTGTTAAACCATTTATTTTGTTCAGCCGAGCCAATGTAATACTCTCCCCTTTTTATAGACTCCTGTAAACAGTGCTGGTCCTCTGTGATGAATGCGCCAGTGGTCTGAGGCATGCTGGATAATGTTTTTGCAGGTGTACACCTTTGAGATGAACATCATTGCAGCCAAGGCCAACTACGCCGGCGGATACCGATGTGAAGTCTCATCCAGGGACAAGTTCGACAGCTGTAACTTCGATCTTGTTGTTCACGGTACGCCCTGTCACTGCGTTTCAGACTAGCTGCTCAAGTTTCTAACCACACCCTCTATAGATATCAAATGTCATGGCCGAGACATTAATTTTACCTTCACTGAGGCCGTGTCATTACCCCTGATCCCCGTAAAGTGAACACCATCTACATGTTACGTAATATCAAGCCTGTGGTCAAAATGGCTAAGACTACCACTCCGGGTATAAATAATGCATAAAATAAGCATAACAACGTCTTCTCCCCCACCCCACCCTCTCCAGAGGCCCGCGCCGTCGAGGAGGTCGATATCCGGGCGGCTTTCAGACGCACGTAAGTACTGCCACTGCCTGCTGCCCTCAAATAAACACTGTTACTATGAGATTGCAGATGTGTGCAGCGTAAACATTAGCTTTTTCAACTGAAATGAAAATGTTGTAAAGAAAGAATTCATGCATTAATCTGAAGAGGAAGACACAGTGTGCAGCACTCATTGTATTGGCATATACAGTATATATATATCAATATATATATATATATTATAAATACATACACTATTTATACATCACATACAAATGTTTGTAAATGCTTTTGATTAACTCTGTGGAAATGACGATTCATCAGGAGCATTGGGCCAGGAGCCAAGCGCAAGAGTGGACATGGCGGAAGGTAGTAAAAAGTTTGTTTGCAAAGCCGGGACCACAGTCACAGAGCACGAGGGCTCGCCGATCTTTTGCTCAATTCCTCTGCCTGTCCAACCGAAAACGATTTGCGTACACTGCAACCTTGCTGTGCTACAGTGCTGTTCAGATATTCAGCACTTCATTCCACTTGGAACAAACTAAAACAAGCGCCCAACTGTTCTTGAGTGTGGCCCCGTGTCTCCACCATGTTTGAAGAGGTGGCTGAGGGACAGGAGGAGATGTCCTGTTTCAGGACAATGATATAATTGGCATGTGATACCGATCCCGGCACAGGAAGCCATGATTGTAAGGCTGCTGTAAAGCACAAGATCTTTATTCCGAGTCATAACAATTGTGATCAAAAAAATTGTTTTAGATTTCTCTTCCTGATGACATCTTCTCCGAAACTCTGCTGACCCTGTTCAAAACCAGGAGACCAGCTGTGCAAACCGTCTCCTCTCAGAATCTGGTTTGCCCTGGTTGGACTACAAAGCTCTGAATGTGATTAGACATCATGACTTTGAGGGCCACCCGGTTCTGGGACGGATAAGCGTGTTCTTTCAGGGGACGCACTGTGCTTGGTCCTTGTTTTATCATCTCACGGATACTGGGCTCTCTTTTAATCCTGATTGTGCAGCACTGGCGCAGGGAAGATCCCGCCCGTGGACGTGTGCTCAGCCACTGTTATTCAAGATTAAAAGAAAAGCCCGCTGTCTCCCCTCGCTAGTTCATGTGTCTAAGCATCTTCATCCATTCATTACTGACGGCTTTTGATCTGGATAAACTACCTCATGTAACTTTCCAGTCATCTTGCGGCAGTTCAAAAAAACATACCCGGTCGAGTTCAAACAAAGATGCAGAAGTGAGTGTCACATTTATCTCTTTTTCTCTCCTCGGAAAAGCTTGTTTCAACACGCTTATTCACTTGAATTCATTCTGGTGTCAGTGACACTAAGTGTGCGATCGTAAACAACTTTTTTTTCTCAATCTGATTTAATTTAAGTAAGACCGAATTGTGCAACATGTATTTAAGCAAAACAACAACTACCAAAAGAACGATACCAAAAAAGCACTGTGCTTGACATTTTATCATCCATTTCTTTAAAATAAGACAAACTATAATACGCATTGTGAAATCCTAGACACCAATGCATTTAAATACAGCTACATACATAATTTATTATTATTATTATATTTTATAGGGCTGAAGTGTTACAATGCATGTGGAAAAAGGAAATATGTGTCTATAATTCAAACAACAAGAACTACAGCAACTCCAACATTGCAATGACACTTTTCAGCTTGGAGATTTACAGTGAATAATTCCCAAATCAGTAAAAAGTCTGGAAAAACAAAACAGAAGGTGAATTTATCAGGGCTTTCTGTGTTCTCATAAATCACCCCAAATCTTTTGGCCTTGAGCCCGTTCCCTGTGTCTGTGTGCAGGTGTTTCAGAGGTGATTTCTGCCCGTGACTTCAGGTTCTGTTGATTAAGACCAGGAGCCCTCAGACCCGACCTCTCCATGTCTAACCCACCGTCAGAGCCACTAGATTCACTATCATCCAAATCTGCATATAAGGGAGGCAGGAAACAGGAAATCTCAATTCCTCCTCCTAAAAATGTTTTTCTTTTAAATCCCTTCGTAAATTTAAAAGAAGGATGTGATGCCCTTGATCATGCAGGGGACAAATATCTCACTTTGGCAAAACCAGAAGAAAATATATAACACTCTCCCTTATATGTAGATTTTTAAAGTAACTATCTCTAATACAGACATAATCCTCTATGTGTTTTATCACCTGTGATTTCTAAGCCGTGGGTATAAAACCTGCTTTATATTTGCAGCATTAAAAAATGATCTGAAGCTATTGATGCGCTGCTTTTCTACAGGAACATTTACAGGAATGAGGAATGAGGAATCAGACAGCCATCACGTGCCTTGAGCCACATCTCATACTAAAACCAAAGTCTTGTTTATTACCCCACTAACTTTTCTTTTTTTTTCAATATTATTATAATTATTATTGTTATTTTTACTTTATATATCGATCAAACCTAGAACAAAGGTTGTAAAATGTAGGTCGAGGTGAGGCATGCACTTCGGTTTCAATTATCCACGATCAATTGCCTGTTTAAAAAAGAGGTAAAACAGAGACAGGGCTTGCCATCTACACCCACTTCATTGGGAGATTCCCTTTATACGGTGATAGTGTTTGTCCTGAGCAACAGTAGGACAGGGCTCCTGCAGTGCATCCTGGGAGCCTCACTGTGTGTCTGCGGTGACGTGTCTCTGCAGTAGCTGTGACGGAGGAGAGGAGGCTGGGGAACTGGACTTCAGCGCCTTGTTGAAGAAGAGGTGAGTGGGAGAGTACGGCTCCTTTCCTTTTGTTTTTAAAGCAAATAAATGCTGGGGGGACCTGGAAATGTCATTGATGGATGGGGTGAATTCACAGCTTCATATCTAAAATGTAATTTTGCAATACCGGACATAAATGCACCCTTTCCGAAGGTCTGACTCTATCCTCACAGCAAACAACATAAAAAACGCATCAGATAAGATAAAGAAATAAAAAGTTGAGATGTTATTTGCTAACTATTTCCTATCTTTCTCTCCTGTTTTATTGCTTATCTGGTGTCATTTCCCTGGGCTGAACTGCATCTGCCCCCCCCCAGAGAGTAAGGGCACCGTTATCTACCCCCCACGACCCAGACTAACAGACTGTATTGCACCCACTGACCTCCTCATCCCTGTGCTAACCTGGAATGTCATCCCGTGGGCTTGCGTCGCCTGTTGTGAATGTTTTCAGCTCGGCTCACAGTCCAGAGTCACAGACAACAACAGCGTGGTCATGTGCAGGTCCACAAACGTTAAAAAAACTGAGAAAACGTCTCCTGCTTGTCACTGGATTCTGCGGTCTTATTTCACTCCCCAGATGGTGATCGCTTCACCGCCGCACTCCTCTTATGGAACCAGTACTTACTGATCCAAGTAACGTATAGACTGGTTGGTCCATATCACCATTACCATGCTATATATATATATATATATATATATATATATATATATACAGACACACACACGTATATATACACCCCTACCCCTTTCATCACCCGTTCATCAAACAGTGTTTTTGCTGCATTTCAAAACATATTCTCTGAACAAGAACAATGGAAATGTGTTTGTCTCCATTGTGATATTGTCATGGACAGATCTTTTTGTTCCTGATTGGCAATTAAGAGAATATGCCACAGAGACTGATTCTGACTATTTGTAAGACAAACACACATTTAAATTCTGCTTAGTTCTTGGAATTGTTCTGAAAGAAGTATAATTAGCTGTATATGTCAAGTTAAGTATTACATTAGAATAATAAAACAACTGTAGGCCTATATGAAATGGAGGAAGAGTTATTTATACTGTTGTGTGAATCCTCAATATTGATTCTGGACCTGACCTCAACTGCTCCCAATTGTACCACTTGATATTATATATATATAGTTACATATATGCAGTATATACATGGCTTTGACATATGCAGCTTATTTTACTGTACTGTTTCCACAGTCAGTCTCCAGTTCACTTGCACTCAGTCTTTGTCATTCAGCACCTGCATTCACATCTTCCCAGAGTTCGCCAGTGTGTCTGTTAATGTTGTTGTCCTTTCTGGGATCTATTATATAAAATATATACCTATATACAAGCACTATAGCAACATACTGTATATAAAGATGCAGCATTAGCACAGTGGATATATTTATATATACGAGCAAGTCAAAGCAAAGGGAAGTATCTGGGGGAGGCCTTCATCCTGATGTGTATACATTTGACAGTGCTGCTGTTTGCTCAGTGTTTAGGCTGTGTGTGTATTAACACGTTTTAATTTCCCTTGCCATGGATGACGGTTGCTTTTTGCATTTGCCTGAGTGCAGCAGTTTTTTAAAAGCATCAAATCGGTAAGAAAAATTAACCTTTTTATTGTCTCTTTTCTTTCTGTTTGTTTTTCATTCACTTGTTTGTTAGTTTGTTAGTTTGTGTTCTGCTTTCTATTTCATTTGCACCAAATGCAGGTTTACACCGAATGCTTTTCGGTTTCTGCTTCCGCTGAAAGATTCTTTCTGTAACTTCAAACACGCAGTTGTTTCAACCGCCATGTTAAAATACCGCCTAATCCCCTTCATGTGTATTTATAGTACGATCAGTTTCGGGAGTGATGAAACAGGGCTGTCAATCTAGTCCTGACATGGAATATCCGTGTAACTACGACGTAAAAATAGTGCTATTCCTGTGTTCACAACATTGTTTGTCATTTTTTTTTCCTATTGCCTGTCTGAGATCAATCTGACATGGAAAACAGCACAAGGCTTTTACTGCACATATAGAAACCCCTCTGACGTAGAACCCCTGATTTAGATCTGAAGACACATTGAGATGTACATCCACTAATAGAAGATGGATTCTATCCCATCAGTGTTGATAGTAACCTGTAGACGCTGTGCAGTGATGTCACATTGAGTGTCCTAGTGTCCCCACCCGGCCTGTACTGACCCGGCTTCTGTTTGGCCCCAGAGCCGTGCAGGTGAACACGGAGCCCGATATCGACGTGTGGGAAATACTGCAGAAGGCACCGGCGTCCGAGTATGAGAAGATCGCCTTCCAGTATGGTATCACCGACCTGCGGGGCATGCTGAAGCGGCTGAAGAAGATGAAGAAGGAAGAGAAGAAGAGTGCGGGTGAGCGGGCGTCTCGTTTCACAAACACACGGTGCTGCGCCAGAGCCTCCTAACCAACACGCTTCTCTGTTTGGCTTTGAATCTGTTTTTTGAGCCATTATTATCTCTGAGTCCCAGTGAACGAGACTGGCAGGAACTTTGACTGGCAGACTTGTTCAAATGCAGCGTGACACTGCAGCCATGTTTGTCTTCGCCTCTTTGGATAGTCTTGAGTTGATGAGGCAGGGTGTTGTGTCTTTTATTTTCTATAATTTCTGCCTTTCAATTGATGCCTGTCCTTTTCCCTGCTTACTTCCCCTCTTTATTCAGCAGTGAGAGAGATGGCTTTCTTGTAGTCAGACCACAGAAATGATAAAGAACAACAAGTCCCTACAGATATAAATAGATACCTTAAAAGTCACCTTGGCAAAAGCATCAGCCGAATGAATTACCACCGCAGTGCTTTACATCTGTTCACATTTCAGCCTTCCTGAAGAAACTGGACCCGGCCTACCAGGTGGAGAAGGGTCACAAAATCAAGCTTGCGGTTGATGTGGCCAATTCAGACACAGAGGTAAAATGGCTGAAGAACGGACAGGAAATTCACCCAACGGGCAGGTAGGAAACATCTCCCTGAGATGTCCATCTTTGTGCATTTTCTTTAAATCTGGATCTTGGAGATAAAAGGGTGTCCTCAATCCTGTTTTCCTTTCCTTCCCGTCCCTGATGCCAATTTTCTGTGACAATCTGCCGGGGGGGCCATATGGACCTGTGTGATTCTCCTCCACAGCAAGTATGTCATTTTCTATTTAAAACCATTTGTGCATGCGTTTAAGTGTGGGGCTGATGGGGGTTATTGTAATTAGAAGATCCTGGGATAAACTGCTGTTATGTGGGATTGAAGGGGTTTGTATAGAATTGCGCTGTGATAAACCAGCACACTCAACCACCTGGTGGATCTGATCTGTGCAGCCACTACGCCTTTAATGAGCTGCCACTTACTGCCTCAATAAAGAGGGATCCGGTGTCAGAGTTACAAAGCTGGACTCCTGGATGTCGCTTCCTGACACTTTCACCAATGTGCATTCCCTTGTGATTAACCCTTTACTGTAGTGCTGACACTAAGGTCTTGAGCCTCAGTCACAATAATTTATAATATATATAATTTAGTAATAATATAGAGCTAACCTCAGTTCGCTGCTAGATTAAGCTACACCTTTACCCAGGCAAGCGCTCTGATCACAGCCCTGCAATCACGCCAGGTACATCTTTGAGAATATCGGCAACAAGCGCATCCTGACCATCAACCACTGCTCGCTGGCGGACGACGCGGCCTACACCTGTGTGATCGGAGACGAGAAGTGCTTCACAGAGCTCTTTGTGAAAGGTAACCCCGCCGATCGCCGGATTCTGAGAACAGACTAGAGGAAGACAGGCGTACCGAGAGCCGCAGGTAACCAAGAGCAGCTGGATGTTTCTAGCCGCCGGCGCTGAAGAGACTAGAAAGCCGGGGCATCAACACAACTGCGGGGTGAGAAGCCCCAGGCGACCAGCTGGCAAGGAGCGCTCGAGCACCACATTGTTTGGATCCTTCCCGGTGATTGTAGGAATACCGAACTGTCGATCTAGGAACACAATCTTGCACCGCGGCAAAGTGTGTGAGCGCGTCCCCTTCTCCCCCCCCAGAGCCCCCTATCCTGATCCTGCACAACCTGGAGGACCAGATGGTGATGAAGGGAGACAGGGTGGAGTTCGAGTGCGAGGTGTCGGAGGAGGGAGCGCACGTCAAATGGTAAACGGGAGAGGAGGGAGGAGGGAGAGAAAGAAACAGAATAAACAGTCAGCCAAAATTATAATTAGTTACTGGCACAGAGCACGTTTCCAGTGTTTTGTCATTTGATTGCACAGCCCAGCATGTCATCTGTGAGTCAGCTCAGCTTGTCCATCATCTAGTTCTGAACATTTTCGCTTTACAAACCTGCACAAAAGTGTTGATTATTTAATTTTTCTTACTTATAAACAATTAGAAGCATCTCTAATTAGATGTACTCGCTATGCTGAAAACCACAGAGAACAAATACTATTCAAATAGAAAATATGTTCCTCCTATTTTCAGCTTAGTCTAACACACATTCCTGAAACGTCCTGTAGATGGCGTATGTGATTCTTGACACGCACCCTCAACCCCCTAAACACACAAACACACACACATACACACACACACTATCACACTGACACGCTCCAGGCCCTGTCCTTGTCGTTCGTCCTGTTTTCTATGTGTCATAAATTACAGGCAGGGAGAAGGTCAGATTGGCCTCTTAACACCTCCTGGTTTCTGTCCTTTATGAGGATGAGGTAATAACCGTGAATAATAGTAACCACGAGAAAGGAGGGTGTACCAGAGGTTCAGCGAAAGGAATGGAAAATGCAACACAGGGAGTGAAGCAACATTACAGTGAGAAGACAGACAGAGTTCAATACACTTTACACATTTTATCTAACCCCTGCCTTTCCATATTACATTCCTTTCCACTGTAATCTATTTCGATTTTCTCAGTAGGTTCAGATATCTGGGTTGACTTTGTGTCTCATAACTGGGTAAAGTGTTAAAGTTATTGATGATGCACATTAAAAATGTCTGTTAGCGATAGACCACATCAAGACTTTGACCTACCTGTGGATCGCAACGTACAATTCTATACCCTGTTGTGGTTTAATTTACTTTTAGAAGCCAATTTCTCCTATTTATAAATCCAAACTTGATAGTGTACAACTTGGTAAGTTGCGATCTATGGATAGGTCAATTTTTATTTGGTCTGGCTCTTAGACTTTCTGGACAACTGAAATATTGTGCTAAATCTGTGCCAAAAGGACAGTGAAAAGCAGACATAATTTATCTCACAGGGCCAAAGTAAGAAACTGTGTAAAAATAAAAGAAACATATTTAAACTCTCCGCAGAATTACAACAACGAAAACACTATAAAAATACTGATCTTATTTGTAACTCTAATGAATGACAGAACAGCAAAAGGGATTTAAACTGTTCGATGTGTGACCGCAGGGAGAAGGACGGCGTGGAACTGACACGAGAGGAGACGTTCAAGTATCGCTTCAAGAAGGACGGCAGGAAGCACTACCTGATCATCAACGAGGCCGGCAAGGAGGACTGTGGCCACTACCGGGTGAAGACCAACGGAGGGGAGTCTGTGGCTGAGCTCATGGTGCAGGGTAGGTGCATCTCCACACAGCAGAGACAGTCAGACATCAGCCCTTCCAGTTCCTCGATGACACAAGTGCATTCCTTATCTACGGTACCAACATCTGACGTACACATTGTTCCAACAGTCCTGCACCAGAGATGGATTAGAAGGGGTTCGGTGTTAGACTCAATAATTTTATTTCCTTGCTCTTTCTTTTCCTGTAGTGAAGTATCCAAGCTAATTGTCCGACTAATGGGGGAACACCTTAATGCTTTCCCAGACATCACAGTGTGCTGGACCAGGCCTGTGATTGGGGAGGAGGCAACCATATGGAGCAATTCCTCCACAAAGGGCACTATATTCAGTAAAAAGTGATCGATTGATGGACTGAATTCTAACCTTTTTTTACAGCTCTGTTTAAATCAGCGACACCTGACATTAACTCTCTTAATGAATGGTTTCTTGTTTGGTTATTTTTGAAGCGCATTTCTCCCGACTACAGACACCTTGTCTCCAATGACAGTGTCCGAGGATAAGTGCCCCCAACTCTCAATCCATACCTCCGAGCCGCCCCGACAGACTGTCCCCCTTCCTGCAATACGATCAGAGCTTCTCCCCTCCTTGTGCCAAGGTTACAGCACAAACAACACCCAAATGCCAGCTATAGTTAGAAGACGGGCGCTGAAATACTCTCCGAGACACACGGCCGGGGCGAGATGCAGAGAGTTGTTTCTCTCGCTGGCCATCTGCTATTCCCTGTTTTTTCACTTTCTGTGCGAAAGGTCCCCCCGAGGACAGTTTCCCATGTCAACACCGAACAACTGACACACAGCAGCCGTGTTGCACATGCCACAAGCATTCGAAATAGGAATTCATCAATAAATAAATGAATAACAGGGTAGGGAGAAGTAGCATAGTGATAGGTTTTAACGGCATGCTGCCTCAAATCCCAATGGCAGCCAGTTTTAGCGTATTTGGGCCACTATTCAAAAGGGAATATTGCCAATGGATGCCAGCTGCACTGTGTTCTACTGCTGAGGCCAAATTGTGTGTGAAATAAATAAATCTCATACTTTACCTCCTAAGCCCTGACTCCCCCTCCCTCTTTCCTCTCGCTCCTCCTCTTCCTCCCCTACACTCGTGGAAAAGGATTTGGAAAGTAAGTAGTCTTCCATGGTCAGGGAATATCTAGGCCTATATGCAAAACAATGGCTAATGAGAATTGTTTTTTTTGTGTGTGTTCTTTTTGTACATTACGAAACAGGGGGCTGGCACATATGTCTATCTGTTCATTTCAGGGTTCGTGCATGTACTCATATGTTTTTAAAAAGATGATAATGAGCTGTAAACACCCGAGGCACCGACCACAACAGGAAGCTCTCGAGCCGAAAAGAGCAAAGGCTCATGAACTGCAATCGCTCATGGAAGCTGATTTTGAATGTTGTTCTTCCATTTCTGTGGCCGACAGAGAAGGAACTGGAAGTGTACCAGAACATTGCGGACCTGACGGTGAAGGCCAAAGACCAGGCGGTGTTCAAGTGCGAGGTGTCTGACGAGAACGTGAAGGGCATCTGGTACAAGAATGGTGTGGAGGTCAAGCCCAATGAGAGATGCCACATCACACACATCGGCAGGTGGGCCAGGCTGACACTTGGCGTGCTCCATAACCGATGAAGGGGTGTCTGTGTGGATCAGGTTCAGTGCACGGGGACTGTCAACCTACACAATGTACCAGTATATTCACCCAATAGATTCAGGTCTGGATGGAGGCCATTCTGTCTCTATTCCTGTTTAGGAAATAATTACTTCACTTCTTGCTCCATCTTGGTATTTGTATGATGTATCATCCCAAGTAACATCCTTTACATTTCCCCACACAACGTCACTTAACAATGAATCTAAGATGATGTCTGTTCGACCCATCCTGCTCGTTTGGTGTCCATTAATAACTGAGTGATCAAGGATCCTATCCAGTCTATTTTTGAATGTTCCCAAATTGTCTCTTCAGCCACATCGCTGGGGAGTTTGTTCAGATTGTGACGCCTCTCTGTGTGAAGAAGTGTCTCCTGTTTTCTGTCTTGAATGCCTTGAAGCCCAATTTCCATTTGTGTCCCCGGGTGCGTGTGTCCCTGCTGATCTGGAAAAGCTCCTCTGGTTTGATGTGGTCGATGCCTTTCATGATTTTGAAGACTTGGATCAAGTCCCCACGTAGTCTCCTCTGTTCCAGGGTGAAAAGGTTCAGGTCCTCAGTCTCTCAGTAGGACATTCCCTTCAGACCTGGAATAAGTCTGGTTGCTCTCCTCTGAACTGCCTCTAGAGCAGCGATTATGTGGCTTTGAGTGTTAAATATGGGCTTTGCTCCAACATGTACTCACCAACATTATATCTACAGATTTATAAATATAAATATACCACATCAGAGCATTCCCCAGGAAATGTAAGGTTATTATGAGAAGTGAAGGTTCCTTATTTCAGTAAGGATTATTTGATTAATTTATTGTAATTTGGTGTATGACGGCTCACACTTCCTCCCCGCATCTCCTCATTAGGATACACAAACTGACGATCGACGACGTGAAACCGGAGGACGAGGGAGACTACACCTTCGTGCCAGAGGGGTACGCCTTCAACCTGTCCGCCAAACTCAACTTCCTGGGTATGACTGGGCTCAGTCCCTCTTTCAAAATCCCCCGATTGCATCAAGACACGGGTCAATACGTCAGTCCCAAAGACAGGCCAGATATTTGACAGTAGTTTCCTGTTTGCCATGGGCTTCTTGGATATGTGTGGTTTTTAGTCCCAAGAACACATTTTTCCACAAACACATGCCTCTTTTTTTTGTTTGTTTTTTAGTTTACCACCTCTATACAGGGAGAGAGAAATTAATGTATACAGTTGATGTAATTGTTGTTTTTTTATAAACACTTTATGGGCTACATATGGAAGATCATATGTTTGTCTTCCTGGTAACACATTTTAATAGTGTGTTTTTTTTCCATCTGTTTACAGAGGTCAAGATTGACTATGTCCCTAGACAAGGTAAGCTGTAATTGCTGTTGCAAAACTCGAATTTCCAACTAATGCGAGCTGACACTTTTCCGCGTATATATGTTTTTTAAATGTGCATAATATTCCATTTTCAACTAGCTTGTATAAAACTGATTTTCAAATGTTACAAACTTCAATGTTTTTTGCAGTGTTTTCCATGAACAGACTGAAAATTAGGTGTTTTGGAGCTGTACAGGTTTTACTTGCAAACACTGAAGGGGGCATATGGAGCAAAGCCTTCTTTTCTTAATCAATTAATTAATTATCAACATACAAAAATATAAAGTATTAAATAAATTAACAAGCCTGAAAGCATCCCCTGCAACACAACTCTAATGACACTCAACATTGTCGTTCTGGTATATTTTGTAAGATCCACCGAAAATCCACCTGGACTGCGTGGGCCACATGCCAGAGACCACCATCGTTGTGGTGGCAGGCAACAAACTGCGCCTGGATGTGCCCATTACCGGAGACCCTGCGCCCACTGTGGTCTGGACCAAGGCAGACAAGGTATTGCTCATCTCTACAGATTCTCAGAGAAATAACTTCAACAGCAGCCTGTGGAAAACTCACAAGTTCAACAGCTGGAATTCACACATCCACCATTAACTGCCATTTATTGAGATCGTTCATTCTCTCTGTACAGATTTATTTTCAAAAGCTCATACTCTGAAGATTTTGCTAACCCTAGTCTTAAAAAAGAATCCCTGTGATAAAAGTATCTATGACATACAAAGCACTGTAATGAGAAATAAAATAGCAGGTAACTTCTTTACGTTTTTACTTTATGTGTGTGTAAAAAGGAAGTAGGAATAAACCCTGCAATGGCATACAAATCATTTACACTTGCAAACACAAAGCTTGGTTATAAAAAACAAAAGCCCTAACGAGGCCCTCGCTGAGAAACAGCACGTGATGTGAAACTCAAAATGGTAAGAAAGTCCGAAGCAGCAGCACACGGCCGTCCCGCAGGTAAGAGCTTGCGGTGTCCATCCTCCCCCCGCTGCCCCCAATACAGGTGTCTTCACTTTAATTGTCTGCTTTTTACAGCCAGTTAACCTGATTCAGTACATTGAGGAATAGACCAGTATCTAATCAATTTCACTTTTAACAACAGTCCAGCAGAAACCCAGAGTCTTAACCCATTTCACAAAGCAGTATTCCCCATGATGTGTGCAATGACCTGTTTACCAAACGCCTGGGTCAACGAGCTCCGAAAATACTTTATATTTTATATATAGTCTGGTGGTGTAAGTCCTGGCTTTGAATTTTCTCACCTGCTCAGAGTCTAAGATGTCTTTTTATGCACTGCAAGACACAGGGTATTGTTTGTCTTACTGCTGTAGCTTTTGCTTTAATTTCCAGTCAAGAGGATGGTGGATGGTGTCTGCTGATATTATTATTATTGCTCCTACTACTTTTGTTGTTGTCTGTAGTGTCTGTACAGGAATACAGCCCAAATGTTATTTACAAATCAAGTTACAAAGTTGACACTTGATGGCTTATTTTGTCAACCCATTGCAAAACTGCCATCAAGTCCTGGATTTGGAAATTCCAACTACTTGCTGTGTCGTAAGATTAATCTAATTCTGGCTCCAATTTCTACATCAGTACTGCTTTTGCTCCAGGAAATTAAGGTCTCTGCAAGCTTCTGTTCAGATGTGTGTTTTGAAAAAAGGCACGCCCAAGAGACAGTAGAAATTCTCAGCAATGGAGAAAGATAAAGCAGGACCAAAATGGCCTGTTACGATCTGACCCGAGGCAGACACGACCCCAGCCGCCCCTTGTGAATGTAGCTGTCTGTCAGTCCTGCTCTCTACCCCTCTCTCCTCGGTGTTGCAGCTCCTCTGTGCCGCTTCACAGCTTTGCTTTGCTCTGCTAGGGTAAATCTAGGAGGCAGAAGAAAGATGGGTCCGCAGACATGGGGTTCAGTGCCGACTTGATGAAAGACGGTGAAGTAAGTCTCTCGATAGTACAGGTGGCTTCTGCATGCTTCATTGGCTGGCTCCTTAACTGCTGTTAAGTATCAGCAACCGACTGGAGTTCCTTTTGTATGTCTTGTAAGTGTGGTGCTTTATCATTTTCTCTTTTTACTCCCGATGGATTAAAAATTAAATGCTCTGCAAAGGTACTGGGAAAAATGGTCAAATAAATGAATCATATCTCTCTCTCTCTCTCTCTCTCTCTCTCTCTCTATTTGAGTGTCTGCTACTTCTGTATTTCCCATTCGATGGGGATAAAAAACAATTCCTTTTGCATGCTTTGGCTTACAAGTGTAGTCTATCCTGGAGTATGTGCTGTAAGCCTGCACACACTAGAGTAGTGAAAAAGCCCAAGCCTCTTTGTAGCCAAGAGCCAGGGAACATCTCTGTCGTGAGGAAGTGACTCCATGTGCGCCACCTCTTTCACAATTCATAGGATCATAGGCTGAGGTGAGTATTCACACTCCAACATTAGAAACTCACACCAGGTCCCAGACAGAGCAGGCAGGGAGACTAGGATGCCACCAGAGAGACGTTTCAAATATGAAACAGGTGGAAACACTTCTCCCAACTCCCTTGGGAATAACGACCTTGGCAGTCAAGTCTGATCTTAACTCTTCACCTGTTATTTACAAAAGGTGACCATTTCAGCCACTGCCATTTTAGAATAAAAAAAATACATATGAAACCATGCCAACTGGTAGAGTCGGGCAAAAGTCTCTCCTACAGCCGACTGAGCAAGAAGGAAGAGAAAGAGCTGGCATTTTTGGTCTCTCCTCTCCCATGGGGTCTGCTGTTCTTCTTCGAGGGACTCTAGCCCCCGGGGGCAGCAGTGCGGTGGGTCGTGACTCTCGTTTCCCCGTCCCTCACTCAGGTGATCTCGGACACAGATGGCCACGTCCACGTGGAGATGGCCAAAGAGCACTGCACCTTCACCATTGAGGGGGCGGAGCGCGAGGACGAGGGCATCTACACCGTGGTGGTGAGGAACCCGGCGGGGGAGGACAGGGCCGACATCAACGTCAAAGTCGTGGGTGAGTCGTGGATCTGGGAACGAGTACGGGTCAGAAATGCTGAAGCCCCCAATGCATGGTTACCTAAACAAACTTTAATCACATCAGTGACCCAGCTGCAAAAGATGACTTGATGGACCATGGGTTGGCGTTGGCCCACATTTACAACAGGGAAAGTAGACCAGTAAGGTCAGCCTGGAGGACAGTTCATTTTGCTCCACACTTCAGATTATACTGCCATGGCACACGTACCCGTTTGGTTGTCTGACACAACAGCGTAGCTTAAATGACACTTGATAGCGCAGTGCAGCAGATGGAGGGGAGCCAAACTGGAGCTCAAACCAGGGACGTGTCAGCTCCTCAAAATAAGATAATTAATTATATTCACAGGCTAAAGTTTCTGGACAGGAATTACACAGAGTTTAATGATAATACAAATAATAATAATAATAATAATAATAATAATAATAATAATAATAATAATAATAATAATAATAAAAGAAGAAGATGCTGTCTATTCAATACAATTTTCTTTTAGTATATGTAAATGTTACATAGTCAAAACACTGCGCCCTGTTTCTCGTATGATGCCATGCTGAGTTATGCCATCACAGTCCAGATTTGCGGTCCCATGGGCACGTCTGCTTTACAGGGCTGCTCTCTAACGCTGAGGCACTGTGCCCTCCATCCTGATGAGGCTTCCTGCAACACTTAAAATACTGCCACCAGGAGTGCGATCCCAGGGCCCCCTTTGCTGTGTTAAAGCCCCCGATAGATTTACTGCATGAGAGTGGCCCAGGGGTCCAGCTGCCGAATGTCTGACGATCGTTCCTGGAGCAGCTGCCTGTCAGGACTGCAGATCAAAGTCAAGCGTTTGTTAATGTGCATCCATGGACCACAGGGGGATCACCTGTATGCCTAATAATCCTCTTTAATTATTCGCTGATCACTTGATTGAATCCCCGGTATTTTTAATCTGTCACCACAAAACTGGCCACACTTTCTCCTCTCCGGGCTATTTCTGTTGCTGATGTGAGAAACACTGTGGCGGTTGTATATCACCCTGTACAATGCATTGCATTCGCTCATAAACAACCAGACAACTGAGGCCAATGTCAGGGCTTTGGAGAGTAACTATATGTACACATATACACATGCTTTACTCTTGATTCGTGAGTGTTTCTGACTGTTATGTTCATTCGGTTTAGATGTCCCAGACCCACCCGAGGCCCCCAAGATCCTCAGTGTCGGAGAGGACTGCTGTGTTGTGCAGTGGGAGCCCCCCAAGTTTGATGGGGGACAACCAGTCCTGGGTAAGGAGCGCGATGGCAAACGCTGGCATCCATTCAATGGCACAAATATCTTTACCGACCGACAGATTTGTTTTCTAGTCCTCGGCCTATCTGCATGGCTGTGTTTGCGCCCTTCTTGCGCTTGCATTTTGCAGACCTGCAGTCTCTCCTTTTCCCCCGGCAGGATATGTGCTGGAGAGGAAGAAGAAGAAGAGTTACAGGTGGATGCGGCTGAACTTTGACCTCCACAAGGAGCTGACCTACGAGGCAAAGAGGATGATCGAGGGGGTGCCATACGAGATGAGGATCTATGCAGTGAACGCCATCGGCATGTCCCGCCACAGCCCCGCCTCGCAGCCCTTTGTCCCGATCGGTAAGACCTCTGTTACTCCCGCCGCGGTCTCCACCGTTGCTCACAGGACTGGGCCGTCTCAGACTACGGGTGCGAGATCTTGTCAAGTCCTCGTTAACTCCACATGAGCTGATGATTTGCGTCCAACACGGTTGAATTAATTACATTTTTTGTGAACGATGCGAAACTGAAGTCTGAACTTGACCCCTTCGATAAGATCGGCTCTATCCTGTGTTCTTTTCACATATTTTCCATATTAATTTTCTGAAGAGGAGCCAAGGGGGTTTGACTGACTCTTTAGCAGATGGTCCGTCACTTCTGATGGTCACCCAAACCTCATTGTGTTCATAGTTGAAACCTCAAAGACACCATTCTGTGGTTTTCAGTATCACACTTGAGTTTCATCCTCACAGGAACTCAATACTTCTGACTGGGACAAGAACGTGAAAATGGTTCAGTAAATGATACAAGATTAGGAGCTCCCCAGCACCAAAGAGACTGTACGTCAGTCTGATTTAAGCAGCACTTATTTATGAGTTAAGGAACAAGTTGGCAACCAGGTTCCTTATATACAAATGTATCAAAATATGCATATATATTTGCACAGATTACTGTAAGTAACTGGAACATTAAGATCCATTCAGACAAGTATTTTGCTTTTTAATACTTAATACTTGACCTGTCAGTTTACCACTGCTGCCATCTTCAGTCACACCCAGTATTGATGAAGTAAGTCATTCACAGGAATAAGGAAAAATTGGCTATCAATCCAGATGTCCTAAGATATGGTCTGTGTAGCTTTAAATAGGTGGACACACATGTGCTGTGAAGGAGGACTTCCAGTTATCATTCGACATCCAAGCTTCTCGTGACTTTCCAGTGACAGGAAATAGGTGATGACTGCAACACAATGTGATCGGGCTGTGGAAACCGAACATTGTGCCGCGAGACGATTCATCAGGAGTCAGACAAGTCCGAGGCCCGTTCTCACAGAGATGGACATCCCAGGCCTAGCAAAAATGTCGCACTTCTCTATTCATCTTGCGAGTGCTCTTCATAAATGCTGACATCCTGACGATAACATCTTTTGGTCGTCCAGCACGTCTAAAATTAGCCGGCTGGGACGCAGGCCGGAGATTCGAAGAACTGGGGTGGGTTGGTTGCCCGGCTCCGATCCCTCCCCCCCCCCCGGCCACTCCAGACCCAATGGGTGCAAATATCGAAGTATCTGAATGAGCTCGTCTCTAATACAGCAGCCTGGAAAGGCACACAGACAGCTGATTAGGAAAGCATCCCCACTATCTCTATAAATAATCTCATATTAGCGACCAGGCAGGGTGGGCCAGCTGTAGCGCTAGGGGAAAAGGGACAGTAGGAGCTTGGGACACTAACTGCTGCTGCCGAGAGAGAGACAGACGTGTGTGAGAGAGAGAGAGAAACCGGCAGAACCCCGCAAGGAAGAGAAAGAAGAAGCCAAACAGGAAAAAAAATTATAATAATTTAAAGAATGACGAAACCTAAGCTTCCCAAAACTTCGGAGAAGAAGGCAGTGCAGCCGGTGGAAGAGAGCCCAGTGAAGCCCATCGAACCTGCGGCCCCAGAGCAGACCGTCAAGGTGCCTGAAGCTGCGCCGGCAGGGGATGGCGTGGGGACGGAGCAGTCCCCCGCCGAAGAAGTGACCCCTACAGCTGTAGACGTGGCAGCGCCCGTCCCCGAGCCGGAACCAGAACCCCAACCTGAACCCAAAGGCAGTAGGCTTTACTTTTAAGCACCTGTGTGGTCCAGCGTTGATGCTTCAGTTTCTTTTGTTTGTTCGTTTACAAGGAGAGACAGGGTGCATGCACAGTACAGCACTCACAAACTCCACTGTGGAATTTGCAGAGTAAAGTGTCTTTAAAAAACGAATACAAACAATAAATAGGTGTTCAGGGAATCTGTTGAGAGTAATAGTTTGGTTTTATATGGGACTGGATTAAGGTCTGGATTCGTTTGTTGACACATTACTTTGTTCCAGTGCTCAGTTTGCAGAGCAATTTGTTGCTAAGGAACAAGAAGAGAGACGTTAGTGTGTTCTGCATGCGCATGCGTTCTGTTTCTGTCTTTAAGTTATTCAGATAAATTATTCAAACTGTACTGGACCAAAATGCATTGCATTTGGGTTTGAATACAGCTTTGATTTGACAGGCATTCAAAATGGTTGATGTTTTGTGTGGCAAACATTCAAATCTGCATGTTGTCCTGGGCTTTTTTGCAGATTCATAGAAAAGTAGTTAAACATTGAAGTTATTTTGTTAGTTTGTTTGCTTTTCCAATGTAACTGAGTAGAAGACATTCCTTTCCCTAAGACAGAAGCTACATTCCTGTCGTAAGCAGAATCGACACAGGTTTACTGAGGCCAGGAGGTCCGCAGTGTGTGAAATCACACAAACACAGAGCGCACGTCAGGCGGATTGTACCGCTGCTTCCTGTGATATTAATCATTTTCACCTGCTGTCAGATCATGAAATGGGACTTTATTATTATTATTATACTTATCAAAGAGAACCCTGAAGATATTTTCCAGTTTGGGAAATGTTACAGACATATTTAAGGGGGGAAGATGATATGTCTTCTTTTACAAAGCAATGGGGGGGAGGGACACAGATACGACTCAGTTTGAAACAGTTTACATTAAGAAAGTCACCTGCAGTAGACCATTGCAACTGACTTCATTAAAGCTAGGGTGTGAAAACTGTGCGTGTGTTACTCAGGATCAGGAAGCTCCAGCGAGTCCTGGGAGGTGTCATTCAACCCCCTGTCAAAAATTACCCCTCCAGTCTGGGCGTGCATGGCAGTATTGCTTTCACTGGGCATCTGACAGTAAACCTAAAAATGGGGCACCTTTGACTGCACAGGTGGCAGGAGGGCCAGGGGCCCACCAAGGACTGATGGTGGTCTCGATTCTTCTCATGTTCTTACAGAGTGCTAAAATGTAATGAGTATGAATATGTAATCTAAATAACTGTCCCAGATTATCTTACGCATTGACAAACATCCCTGTATGAATCAATGCAGGAGGATGAGGCTTGGTTTTGGATTGATGTCTCCGTGTATCAAGCTCCTTTGCTCGCTCTTAGTGTAATTTAATTCTCGGATGATTACCCTTGTCCACAGTTAGACTGCGCTTACGTCGCCGGTGACAATCTTGGGTTACCCTGAATTGTGAAACCAGCCCACATAATTCCTCAAGTGCTCATCACTAAACAGGGTAATCAACACTGACGACAGTGTGAGTGATCCACGGTGCAGAGGAGGCTGATGGTGACAGTGCAGTCTCTCAGCAGTTTTACTCACTGGGGATGAGTTTGGGAGGAGGACAACCCCAATCTCACGCCTGACTTCCACCTTAGTATCCGGCAACAAATGCACTTTTCCCACAATTAATTTCTTTGTACCCCTTGTACCCCAAACACTGCCTTGGCAGCAGTTCCTTGACTCATTCCCTCTAGTGGGGGGGTGCTGAAGGCCTCGTCCTCATGGCCAGGTCATTGTTCCCTATTCAACACAGTCTAGGCCAAAATCAACAATAAGACTTAGTCTTAAAAGATAACAAAACGGCTGAGGAGGCAATTTTATCCAATGCCTTGTGTTTGACTGTGTTAGTTTCAGAAAATGTCCCCCAATTATATTTTTTTCTGCATATCGAGCACACATTTTCAGTGAAATGGGATCGTCGCTGTTTTAGAGAAGCATCTGCCATGTTGTTTTCATCTTCAAGTGTCTTAAAATTCCCAGAATGCATTGTGTGATTGACTAAGTAAGACCAGTCTAAGGATAGACTGTTTTATACAACGGTTTTAACTGAGTGTCTATCGTTAGTATGACTTATTATTATATAAGACAAAGACTTAGTCTATGTTTATGCCACCGGCCCCTGGTTGCACAATATACAATGCTGTGCTGGAGTTAACCAAAAGGCCTGTTATGTAACTACCGCTGGATCTGAGGAAACAAACCCAGGTGTTCAATCAACATCTCATTTTCTGTACTTAGGTTTCGATGTGCCTGCTGTGACTCGCTCCACTAGGATCATAGAAACACAACAGCAGTATGCAGGAAATAAAACCACCTGCTTCAGGCAGTTGGGTGGGACTTGTTGCACATCGTCTGCAGTTTTTCACATCGAGCAAAGAAACGCCTCCCTGCAGTGGCATTAAAACCGGGCCAATTGTGTGTCATAGCCCCTCCGATCTGAACTCTGTTCTTCCTCCGTCAGCTCCCACCAGCGAGCCCGTGGGTCTGTGTGTCGAAGACATCAGCGACACCACCATCGCACTCAAGTGGAGACCCCCCGAGAGGCTGGGCTCGGCCGGGCTGGACGGCTACATCGTGGAGTACTGCAAGGAGGGCTGTGAGTGTCACCTCATCGTCTTAGGACATGTCCACAGAGAGTAAAGAGACTCTAGCCAGTGCTGCCTAAGACGGGATGTTATTGAGCCAGGGGGACAATGGGAAACCAAACCATTGCATTGGCATGAGTGGCTGACTTGATTTGATTGGCTGGTGAATCATTTAACTGTATAATTAAGGAACTGCGTGGCTATGGGTGGGAGGGTATTTGACCACCCCTAGTTTGGGAACACGGTTTTAGAGTTTCTCATTGGTGAGGAAAGAAGAGACAAAAAAGCAAATCAAAGGGCAGAAGCTGACTGTCAAACAGGATGGCATCATAACACCTCCAACTTTAAAACTAAATTTAATTTTAAAATTTATTTTTCGAGATAAACATGTTAAAAAACATTCTAGCGATAATTTATTTTTTAGCAATTTAAATTCAAAATTATATATATATATATAAAATAAAATTAGGTCATGCATCCTGTGTTAAGCAAGAACTATCTGTCTTAAAATAGTGTTTACATAGCAAACTGTTGTTTTTAAATGCTATGTATTTTTCCTGCTGGTTTTGCTTTGTACCAAAACATATTTTATGCTTGAAAAAATAAATCAAACACTTGCTATGGCAGTTAGCGGTTTATTTTTGCTACTGTATGAATTATTCTGCTGCTGCAGGACTTGATATCGGTGTTTAAATTAGATACTCCGTGATTTTGACTGAGGTCCAATCCTGATACCTTATAAACCATCACATGTCATCCCCTCTCTGCTTTTAAAATGAGTATAGCTGCATTAGTGACAGGATCCCAGCAGTAATCTTGGGCGATAAACTGCACTGGATGACAGATAATATTGTTGCATCTCGACACACCACACCATCAAAACAACAAACTCCCTGAAGATATATAACAAAACAGGGCTGAGCCCGAGACGCCGTGTTAATGAGCTGCAAATGTTGACATTTACGACTTTGCCAATTAACATTTGCCTGGTGATTAAGTGGTCCAGTGATTACAGGTTCTTTGCTACTTTCAGAAATTGATATAATTTCTGCTTTGGAGTACAAAAGGGTCTTTATGTTGTCTTTCTGAGGAAAACAATCCTTCTGTAACCAGGTGTTCCCATGTATTATATTGCCTATATAGTTTGGAGATGCTCAAATTCTGGTGCCAAACAGAATTATGCATCCGTCATTTCATTAATTACTTGTACAATGATTAATCGTATTGACCTTCTCAGGTGTTCAGTAAGTGATGAACTAAAGAGAACCGTCCAGCCTATAGATCTCAGCCCTGCGGATGGCAGCGCCACAAACAGCTCACCAATTGTGAAGCACAAGCTTGTCTCTGTCCCTGTCTCATCCCTGTCTTCCTTTCCTTTCATTTAAGAACACATTGGAGTAAAATGAAAGGGTCTACCTTGTGTTTTCCCTGCAGCCTGTCGCTTTGTTTCACAATCAATGTTTGCTCTCTGTGTCCCTCTTCGCGCAGCCGACGAGTGGGTGCCCGCCTTCGAGGGCCTGACGGAGCGCACCTCGGTGGTCATCCGCGATCTCCCCACGGGCGAGAAGATGAACTTCCGTGTGAAGGCGGTGAACGTGGCCGGCCCCAGTGCCCCCACCAGACTCTCCCAGCCCGTCACCATCCGGGAGATCATGCGTAAGACCTGACCGGTGCCGTGCTTTTTGTTTTGTTTGTTAAAATCTCAGAAGGAAGAACACAAAACTGAGGACATGGACACGAACGGAAATGTATCCACAGTGGATTCTTTCCGAGAGATAGACTTTACTAGTAATGTTTGGGGTAAATCGCCAAGCCGCGTTGGGTGGAAGTGAACAGGGTGGACAGTATCATCTTGACTCTTATTGTACAGGAGAGGTCCGCTGTGCTGGGCTGAGTCAGACCACATGGCAATGTCCGCTGTGGATGGTTGCTACTGCACAACTGGAACTTAGCTGTAGCCAAAATCAGGGGCATTAACATACCTGCAGTCTATTGCCAGACTATCCCATAATCCATGGGCTGCAACCCTCTGTTTCTGAAAACATTAGAGAGGCTTCGGAGGCCATGCAGATTGACCGTAAGAGCAGAGGTGCTGTTCTGGCTTTGCCTCTCCTGGGGGGGTTGTCTGAGTGAGAGAGAGAAGCGAGAATCCTTGAGGGGCAGCAAACTTTCATCAGGGACACATCTCGGAGGGGATGAAGTCGGATTATAAAAGCTGCCTTTCGGTGCATTCTCCGCTTGTCAGTCAGCCCCCCACCTGTCGCTGCCAAGTCCCAGCGCGAGAGCCGGCAGCGCGGGGTCTTTCCGCTGCCCTCGACAGAAGCCTGAGGCGCAGGGACAGGTGTCAGGGATTGTGAGCTAATTAGAAAAGAAAAAAGCTCTCAGCGCAGGGAGGCCCGCCGGTCATGGCCACGGGCTGGATCACGCACAGAAGTCTCTGGTTGACGTGCGGCGTGCAGACAATGTGTTTATTCAGGCTCTGAGTGGCTTTCCAGGTCGTAATGAAATACTCTGCCTCTCCCCCCCGGCTCGGCTCGGAGACCGGCAACTGAACTCCCTGTGTGGCGAGAGCAGGAGAGTGGCCTGGGCATATCTGGGCTCGGCTGTCAGCACTGTACAGAGAATCACTGGGCCGAAAACGCCATGTGAAGGATCTGTGCCCATTCCTGTGCCCACGTTCCACATTTTTTTCCCTATCCCTTCAATCTACACTTTACACAGTAACTATGATGAACATTAGGTACAACTCACTTTAGCTAAGAATAGTAATGGAATAAGTATAACCCAACCACAGAGGGGTCCGCGTGGTTCAGTATTACTCCTCATTTCTTCATTAGCAGTTCATGGTAAAAATGTGTGGTAACAAGGCACAAACTACAACACATATACATAGACCCGAAACAGGCACAGCATGCGTCTGCTGGTGACATGTAATTTGGTTTCTATAAAGAGGTATTAATTACTTCATATTACATGTCAATATTAATATGTACGGCAGGTGGGATATTTATAGACACCACTACTAGACACTTAAGTACGTGTTAATGGATATGCCAATAATTACTGGAGAAGGCCTCCGGGCAATCAGATGGCTAGGCTGAGTATGTGGACTTTCAAAGAATGTACATACACTACACAGCAGCATAAATTAAGAGGATAAATAAGCATCTCAGAGAAAATGACAGCACTTTATATTCAAGGTCCGTGAACAAAAGTATAAGAGCCCAAATAAACATAAAAGTCCTCCGCAATCATGAGGTTTTCATTCCCGCCATGTATCAGCCGAGCCAGAACGAGATCGCCAAAGCCTTTGATGTTTATTCGGGCTCTTATACCTTTGAAACTGACACAGCACCGGACATTCAGGGGCTCATAATGAGGGTGGCTCCACAATCCAGCTCATAGGCCATTTAAGCTGGGAAGTTCAGCAATGGCAGATTCTTAGCCAGTTAAAACACAGACTGCTTGTATCCTAAAAACATAAGAGGCTCAAAACTTCATCCAGGCAAATTGATAACTGTACTGGAATGTGTTGGGCACTGCAGGTCTCCGTGTCTCTGCATATAACAGGGCACACAGCTAAGTTACTGATCTACGGATTTAATTTCTGTGAGGGAGGGACGCGCTGGATTTCAGTCAAGATCACAAACCGCTTTTTGACTCCCTGCCTCTGTCTTGCAGAACGCCCCAAAATATGGATTCCTCGCACCCTTCGCCAGACTGTGATCAAGAAGGTTGGAGAGATGGTAAACATCGTGATTCCCTTCCAGGTAGGCTTTCAGACCTGTCTTTCTGCCTTCATGTTATTAACACACCTACTGCTGTCATGGATGGGTCGGTAAAGTAGATCTGGAGGGAAGTTTATAACAGGGAAGTTTATGATCTCAGCGCACCTTCATGATCTTGTTTGTGATTCAAGTAACAGGATGTCTTTCTTCTCTATTAAAAAATATATAATCTAAAAAATCAGATACATCACTTCTCAAATCCCTTCTCAACACAGCTAGAGTCATAAAAATGTATCAGATTGGTTAATTGGCCAGGGAAAGGTACTGGTAGTGGACTGAGCTTTTTCAGGTGCATGGACTTGGGGATTTCTCCCCTTCTTTGTTTAAACTTTTAACACCTTCCACACCTCAAATTCAGCTCAGTTTTAGATTTTGCCCTGTGCGGAAATTCAATCCCAGGCGAATTTGTTGACATAAGTTACTATGTGCGATATATATACGGGTTTGCGCTTTCTGCAAGCTATAAATACAGGGACCTCGGACCCTGAAATCGAATCCTTGTAACACATGTACAGGGATATTAATGACTGGCACTCACTTCTCCCCCGACTCGTAATGAAATCAAGTCCCGGAGCTGCTGAAGGCCTGGTATTCACAACCACACTCAGAAAAGAAAGATTTACTACAAAAATGACATCGGCAGAGGGGCAGTTCTGTAAACATTTGCTTGGCACTTGCATGTAGCGCATTCAGCTCGTTAGGGGACAAAGGGTCTCAGATAGTGATGCCAAATTAAAAATGCTGCTTATTTGGGCCTTTACCCTGGTCTGTGGAACAATACGAGTCTACCTTCCATCAGGTATATTCAACAGTCGAATGGACGCTCTGTGATTGAGCCTTTAGCTCTAGTATTAGAAGTTCCGGTTATCTTCACACAAGTTGTTCACACTTTGCTCTGGTGGCACCTGCCCAACAGGTTCTCAGAGTTTTCAAGCCGGGCGTTTCTGATTTATTCACGAACATTGTCCACACTTGCCTTTAACTTTTATAATGATGGTTCCACTGAGAGGAAAACTCCAGCGTCTCTAAAATGAGAGCGTTGTTGTTCACGCAGGGCAAACCAAGACCCAAAGTCACCTGGACGAAAGACGGCGAGCCTCTGGACCCCAAGCAGGTGAGCGTGAGGAACAGCGACACCGACACCATCTTCTTCATCCGTCGCGCCGAGCGCAAAGACTCCGGGAAGTACGAGGTGCAGGTGCAGATCGAGAACATGGAGGACAAGGCAGCCATTAACATTCAGATCGTGGGTGAGTCCCTGGAGTCCTACGCCGGGCTTCTACATCCCCCCACCGCTAAACACACACACACAAATTCAAGTATTGCGTTTATGATAGGTAAAAGCCATCAATTGTGTTTCCACGCAAAGTGCAGGCACTTCTCTCACTCTGGAATATACACTTGCAAGCCGACCAGGGAATGCAGTTTAATAACCAGATAGAGAGGGAAAGGGTTGCGCCATTTCTGTCGTATTTCTAGAAGGGCGTATTCTGAGCACGAAGGTGACCTGAGCTGATCTCTGACACTTTCTACTGCCGAGGCAGGGAGGCTTTGCTGCTCCACTTAGAGCGCAATAAACAGCACGTAGCTCCAAGACGCTGGACTAGGAAGTCATGTCACTGTGACGCCCTACCCAGGGACCTCCTTCTCACTGCTGTCTCCAGTGGCAGTAAAACCAAACGGCAGGCGGGACACATGAATTTTTATCAGGTGACAAAGGATGACAAACCACATCAACAGACTCTCATGAGTCAGAAGGAACCAAGACTCGAGTTTAGAATTATTATAATTACTACTATTCTCATATAATATTAATCTATTTATTATAATTTTCATATTCAATTTTAAGATTCACTTTTTGCCAAATTTGTGTGCACAAAACCTAATAGAAAAATAATGACAAAACAATCGAAAGTAACAAATTGGACCTAAAGCATTTGAAAAAAGATCCTGTTGTACATGTAATGTCTTCATGTTTATTTTTCTGTTTCTCTCGGTTTTCTCAGTATTTGTTGTTTACCAACATCATAGTAACCAACTGTAAAGAGATACAGCTCATGCAAACCACGAGGCTCAAAGATGCTGGTTGCTAACCGTGCTTTTCTATTTGTCAGACAAGCCCGGTCCTCCCCAGAACCTGAAGATCACGGATGTGTGGGGCTTCAACGTGGCACTGCAGTGGACAGCACCGAGGGACAATGGGAACTGTGACATCACAGGCTACACGGTGCAGAAAGCAGACAAGAAGACCATGGTATGCTTGGTGCTAGCGAGGCTTGCATCTAATAGTTTGCACACACACCCTCATTCATACAGCCTTGCACAGTGTTATAAATGACAGGTCAAGATCAAAATGTGAAGAACATCAATTGCAACAGAACAAAGAATGTCACGTAAAGCTGTTCCGCAAAAAACCTTCACACAGATTTTGAATTAGACGACGATAAGACACTCGCTATTGCTGCAATCTTAGTGTTGCGACAGCGAAGCTGAACATGGAGGAAAATAAGAGGTTTCCCACTAATGCTCTTCAGGAATGCTTGACTCACTATCCCTTTATCTCACCCCGAGATAGAGCAATGCTGCATCAGCCACCGCAGCACTTTAACAAGCTGAGCCCTTCTCTCCATGATAACAAAAGGCCAAGGACTCAAATACAAATAATGAAAAGCTATAATTGAATATTGTATGTACAGTATGCTGCCAATTTAAATGTGCATCAGGACTGGAATTTTCACAAGCAGCCAAGGACAGCTTTACCTCTCTGTGACACCGTGGCCCCGGCAGGCTTCACCTTGAGACGTGTGCCTGCGGACTGCAATGCCAGCAGACCCCTACTGTGCCCCTGTGGCCGGCAGTGCTCTTGGCACGTCACCGCACAATGAGAGTCTAATCTTAGCCCCCGGCCTTGAGCAGATTTAGGAGCCATCTGCAAACTGTCACTTTGATTGTTCTTCATAAGCTGGGTGGTTAACACCTCTAAAAGTCCGTCCTTTTCCACAAGCACAGCGTAATTATTTTGTTATTACATTTCCCTACAAGCTGCTCCTGCCATCGCTCGATTTCTGAAACCCCAGCATTCCACTACATTACATCTGAGATTATCACGTCAGATAACAATGTGTCAGCGGTGAAGGCAGATGGCACAGTTTTATCGTGTGACACAGGTGTTTACGGGCCAGTACAGGAGCTGCTGCGCCTTGATCAGTTGCAAATGAGCAATTCTGTCACTGAACAAAATCAGACAGATGTTGACATCAGATAACTCACATGTCCTATTACCCCTGCCTTGAATTGATCCTAAAATGATTAGACAGAAAGCTTGTCGCTGGTTTGTAAAGATTGTCCCCGGTCTCGTCTCGTCTCTCCCTGGCCGCAGGAGTGGTACAACGTGTACGAGCACTACCGGCGCACCAACTGCGTGGTGTCCGAACTTATCATGGGCAACGACTACGTGTTCCGGGCCTTCACCGAGAACATGTGTGGCCTGAGCGAGCAGCCCTGTGTCTCCAAGACCAGCGCCCACATCCAAAAGACCGGTGAGTGTCCCTTACCCGCCGTCCCGCACTGGGCTTCAACGCGGCTGAATCGACGACCTGGGGTTTCTTCGAGCTGCGGCCCTCGGAGGCGACAGGTCCGAGGTTATGGTTCCAGTTCTCAAAATATAAAACCGGAATCACAAAAGAAGAAAAGGAAGAAATATGTGTCGTTTTAAGGCGGGATTTGAAAAACTTTTGTACATGTACATACACACAGAAAACTCAGTAACCATTTCTGTATTTTGAGTCATTAGTAAGAAGGCTCATTTGAAACTATACCCAGTTTTGCCCTGGGTAAAGATAAGCAAACAGAGCCATGTGTCAGTGTCCATGTTTTCTGAAGAAATGCTAAGCGAGACGACTGTTTCATGCAGAACACAATTTAAGAGGAGTGTTGAATCTGCTTTAACGCGAACTGTGTCTGTCTCTCAGGTATCGCGTACAAACCTCCCAGCTACAAGGAGCACGACTTCAGCGAATCCCCTAAGTTCACGCACCCCCTGGTGAACCGGTCCGTGATCGCCGGCTACAACGCCACCCTGAGCTGCTCTCTGCGGGGCTCGCCCAAGGTAACAGCACCAGGGTGCTCCTCCAGAGGATTGTTTCTGGTTTATAGTTTTTTTCTCTCTCAGAAAGCAGTCATAAAAAAGAAAAACAGCCGAGGGAAAACCTCGATTAGAGACAACTCTTAGATGTATTCTTAGGTCCCCAGTCTCTCTAAATGCCTTCATCACGGCCAGCAGGCAGCACGGAAGTCCCCTCGAACACGTGTCGACCCTTTCACACATACATGTCTGTAATCTCTCCAGCCCAGAGTCACGTGGTACAAGAACAAAATGGACATCACCAACGAGCCCAAATACAGGATGTTCAGCAAGCAGGGGGTCCTGACCCTGGAGATCCGGAAGCCCTGCCCCTTCGATGGAGGGATGTACACCTGCAAGGCCGTCAATGAGAGCGGGGAGGCGGAGGTGGAGTGCAAACTGGAGGTCAGAGGTCAGTACCCACAACACACTGTCAGGATGAGCAGCTTTTTGACTGTCACTCCCAAGAAAAAGGCCTTTAAATCTTAGACGGCAATTTCTCATTCTCACTCCCTCCAGCCCAGAAATGCATTTATATCTGTATATTAATCGATTTCACCTTCAACAGTGTGAAGTTTTTGTGACGACACCCCTCCCCTTCCCTGAGACAAGACCACACTGTCAGTAAAACACGGTTCACTGAGAAAGTATTAGGAAAGGCGTACGACAACGATTATTAGTTACATATCTGTAATTTTTGGACAAAAACTTTAAACTAATAACGATGATGCTTTGTGGCTTGATGAGAGACCTCTTCCTCCTCCAACACTCGCATGCATTCATTCCTGCAAATTCCTTCTCTTTGTGACCCATCTTGCCTGACACATAAACCTGCATAAACACGTGATCATTTAATATGAGTTAATGATCATATATGAGAAGCTATTTCCAGTATTGTCATATATGAATGTGCCCTAGAGTTCCAGATTAAAAACTTGAATGCCAGACCGTGTGCATATTAACACAACTATAAGCCTTTCCAATATATGTCCATATACTGAAAAGGACCAGGCTGGATTATGTCTGTCTCTACCTGATGTTTTTGTGTCTTTCTCTTCCTGTCAATCCTACCTCACCTTCTGTCCTGTTATCCTCGCTCTTGTTTCAAAGCTCCTCAGTAATGCTCAGCTTGTAAATCCACCTGAGGTAAGTGCCAGCTCTGTAGGAGGAGGCCTAACACACTTGTAGGGAACAATTTCACTTTTTTAATCCAATCTCTGACAATTGTTCTCAAACAAATAATATGAAACAGTATGCGATGGAGCTGAACAACAGGCAGAAATTACCCAGATGTCTGTGCTTCTTAAACCAAGGATACAGATGAATGACAGAACATAACGACCTGAAGACTTCTTTGTCATACATTCAGCGCACAAACACACAGACACTAAAACACACACACTCAGGCACTGAAATGCACTGTGTGTTGCATGTTCACTGCATGTTTGTCTGTGTTCAGCAAACAAGGACATTCCAGTCAAAGCAACCTTGTGTGTGAAACAGCGTCTGAATGGCAACACACACAAACTGTGTCAGAAGGCCTTCAGTCCAGTTCGAGCACTTGTCAATGTGTGTTCAGTCATTGAGGGTCATTCAGTTTTACTCAATTCCTTTTTGACCACATCACAGCGCTGGTGTGCAGACCGTTTGACTTTCACGATTGCATTTCAGCTTATACCCAGAAGCCGGAAGCTTCGAAATGAGACGAAGAACGGATTCACGTGAACGGAAAAGCCTGCAAATCTCTCGCCTCCCCCCCGAGGGTGAAAAGACCCCCCATCACCCACAAGAACTTAAATCATCGTCCTGAAACTGCGCTGTTGCTTTGATGAATGTAGTGGTAGACATGCGAGTCCGAGAGCTACGGGGCCTTAGCTGGAATAGCTATTGAATCTTTGGGGAAATTATAAAGAATCCCCAAAATATAAACAAAAACAGAAACTGTAGAGGTTAGGTTCACATTGAGCCTTGTGATTTTTGTCTTCACTTTTATGGGCACAATTGTGTATCAGTGTATCCGTCTGTAAAATATGGAAATAAATCGGGGCGTTCAAGGAGAGAGGAGCTAGTCTGTGTGTTTCCTTCTACCGTGCATGGTGACGCGCTTTTCTCCTGTTGCGTGTAGCTCTTGCTGCAAATCAATGTGGCTCACTAATGGCACGCGTGAGGTTTAACACGACAGTGGGCACCCGTGATCTTCCGCATTAGAAACTGTAACTTAAAACAACAGCACAAATGAACACACAGGTGAGGTATCTGTATGTGTTTTGTGCTCAGTTCCTCTCTGTGGTTACTGAAAAGGCTTTGTTTCAATGGCTACAATGCACTGAGGTGCGTGTGATATTGGGAACCGTGTCAAACAGTGGCCGACTTACGAGAAAGTCCTCTGGGCCTCACAGACCCATTGTCCCCTAGAGATTACGGCACGTGTGTTAGTGGGCAAAAGCGTCCTGAGAAAAGCTCTGACTATGTGATATCCATGGCAAATGGAGCTCCACCACCCCCACCTCAGTGTATTGTGAAAACTGGGGCCACAGAGGCGCTTTCTCCAGGGCCAAAAACAGAGGCAACCCCTTCCCCCGAGAAAACAGCAGAGTGCGCAGAGGACTGTCACTGAGAAGCTGCCATAAATCATCAGCAGTCCTTGGGGAGGTGACAGGGACTGCAGCTGTCAATCACCTTCAAGGGGTTTCTATTCTGACAGCGATGGAGTCATGCCTTCAGCGTCACTCTCCCTGCAACTGGCCCCGCCGCAGTGTGCCCCCGTAAGAATGCCGTCCTATCGTTAACACGCCGATCCGCCCCGGGGTTTGAGGGGCCGTGTTACCCAGGTGCTAATTCCCATGGCCTTCTGCTTTGTGAAATCAGCAGAAAGTCATGGCGCAAAACTGGGTTTAAAATAAAAGTTGCTAACTCTATATAATATTACCCCCAGATTTGTACGATGGCACACAACCCCCACTGGCAGAGAATTTGGCACGAGCTCTGTATGAGGGTATGACAATCTCTCAATTATTCATCATGAAACAGAGCAGGCAGGCATTTATTTCTTAGTTTAATAAAACTAGCTTGATTCCTTAGTGTTAAAGTAGTTGATTTCAGTGTGACCTCTGGATTTGCACATGCTGGGATCTGTTCACTAAAACACACACACCTTGCAACGCACACATCTGTTCACCAAGGAAGGAAACTGAGTGCAATGTTTCGTAAAACAGTAGCCATGGTCATGAATGGATCTTCAGGGCCCAAGATGTAAATTGACCCCTGCTGTAAATACTCGAGCTGACAGCACAGTGGAGGGGGTGCCAAGTCCATGTCACAGCCTTAATAGGCTCCAATAAATGACTGCAGAGGAGGAGAGACTTCTCCCAGAACCGTTTATTCACAGGTGTGCTGTGTGTGATCAAAGACCATGAGAAAACATTCAACACACACCCACCACCCCCCCAAAAAAAGAGAAAACATCTTGAGAAACTGTGAACGCAGTCAGCCGTGTCGACATTCTTTCGTGTCCTATCTTGTTACATCAGTTTGTCTGCAAGGATGTGAGCAGACAACCTTGTCACTGTCGCAATGTTGCAGTGCTTCACTTCCTGTGTGTTTCGGGGGGCGAACCGACGCCAGCTCAGCGACTGTGGGCCACTGCACGGCAGGACGACAACGCAGACACACAATCACGGCTGGCCAAGACTCAGCCTCGACATCTGGCGGCTGCTGTTAAATGAATAAGGCCTGTGGTTGCCCCCCCACACCTCACAATCACTCACGACTGATTGGGGAACATGAGTGTTGGACTGCCCTTGCATTGCCCCACACAATATCTTACTGCTCATCAGCACAATAGAAGAAAAGAGAAACTACAGCAGGATGCCATTAAAAACTGTGTGTGTGTGTGTGTGTGTGTGTGTGTGTGTGTGTGTGTAAGCGTGTGTAATTGTGTGCGTGCCCACAGGTTTGTGAAGTCTGCAGTTTACCAGCTTTTCTGGCCGCTTGTGCTTCAAACCCTTTTATCAAAAGTGTCGGGAGAGTGCAGGGCCCGCCAGCGTCACCTGGCGCGTGGGTTTCATGTTACACAGTTCACGGACAGAACGGTGGCCCTGTCTAATGCTGGGAACTGTGAAAGCGTGCCTGGGTTATTAATATCACAACAAGAAGCACGATTAAAGGTCATTTGTTTTCAAGTGCAATATAATACTTACAGTGGGGGGAGAAAGTATTTTGCCCCTGCTGATTTTGTATGTTTGCCCATTGACAAAGAGATGATCAGTCTATAATTTTAATGGTAGGTGTATTTTAACAGTGAGAGACAGAATAACAACAACAAAATCCAGAAAAACGCATTTCAAAAAAGTTATAAATTGATTTGCATGTTAATGAGGGAAATAAGTATTTGACCCCTTCGACTTAGTACTTGGTGGCAAAACCCTTGTTGGCAATCACAGAGGTCAGACGTTTCTTGTAGTTGGCCACCAGGTTTGCACACATCTCAGGAGGGATTTTGTCCCACTCCTCTTTGCAGATCCTCTCCAAGTCATTAAGGTTTCGAGGCTGACGTTTGGCAACTCGAACCTTCAGCTCCCTCCACAGATTTTCTGTGGGATTAAGGTCTGGAGACTGGCTAGGCCACTCCAGGACCTTAATGTGCTTCTTCTTGAGCCACTCCTTTGTTGCCTTGGCTGTGTGTTTTGGGTCATTGTCATGCTGGAATACCCATCCATGACCCATTTTCAATGCCCTGGCTGAGGGAAGGAGGTTCTCACCAAGATTTGACGGTACATGGCCCCGTCCATCGTCCCTTTGATGCACTGCAGTTGTCCTGTCCCCTTAGCAGAAAAACACCCCCAAAGCATAATGTTTCCACCTCCATGTTTGACGGTGGGGATGGTGTTCTTGGGGTCATTCCTCCTCCTCCAAACACGGCGAGTTGAGTTGATGCCAAAGAGCTCGATTTTGGTCTCATCTGACCACAACACTTTCACCCAGTTCTCCTCTGAATCATTCAGATGTTCATTGGCAAACTTCAGACGGGCCTGTACATGTGCTTTCTTGAGCAGGGGGACCTTGCGGGCGCTGCAGGATTTCAGTCCTTCATGGCGTAGTGTGTTACCAATTGTTTTCTTGGTGACTATGGTCCCAGCTGCCTTGAGATCATTAACAAGATCCTCCCGTGTAGTTCTGGGCTGATTCCTCACCGTTCTCATGATCATTGAAACTCCACGAGGTGAGATCTTGCATGGAGCCCCAGACCGAGGGAGACTGACAGTTATTTTGTGTTTCTTCCATTTGCGAATAATCGCACCAACTGTTGTCACTTTCTCACCAAGCTGCTTGGCGATGGTCTTGTAGCCCATTCCAGCCTTGTGTAGGTCTACAATCTTGTCTCTGACATCCTTGGACAGCTCTTTAGTCTTGGCCATGGTGGAGAGTTTGGAATCTGATTGATTGATTGCTTCTGTGGACAGGTGTCTTTTATACAGGTAACGAGCTGAGATTAGGAGCACTCCCTTTAAGAGAGTGCTCCTAATCTCAGCTCGTTACCTGTATAAAAGACACCTGGGAGCCAGAAATCTTGCTGATTGATAGGGGATCAAATACTTATTTCCCTCATTAACATGCAAATCAATTTATAACTTTTTTGAAATGCGTTTTTCTGGATGTTATTGTTGTTATTCTGTCTCTCACTGTTAAAATACAGATACCATTAAAATTATAGACTGATCATTTCTTTGTCAGTGGGCAAACGTACAAAATCAGCAGGGGATCAAATACTTTTTTCCCTCACTGTAGGTGCAATTGGTCATTATAAGGTTGAATATAGATGGAATTTGCCCCAGTCTCTGAAAACACTTAACAGAATTCAAATACAGGAAGGTAACTAAACAGTGTCTCAGTGGTTTCTGTCAATATGCTTCCATTAGGGACAGGTGTACAAATGTACCCGATGGCCCAACGATGACGGGCTCTGTGTGGCTCAGGGCTGAATGACAGAAAATCTCAGCTGGGGTTTAATGGAGAAATATCTCAGCGTGGCTCCTTCATTAGCGCAGGATCAGCTGTCTGTCCCAGAGCAGGTCGCCCCCCCGGAGCCAGAAACACCAGCCTATTGTGCTGGACTGTGGACGCCCACTAGGGGTAGGGCATGAAGTAAAGACCCCCCCGTTTAGGGTTTCCAAGGGGCTGCACTTCCCAGTCGGATGCCTGCTGAGCTACCTCTGTTTGGGTGAGGGCCGCGCTGTGCCTCTGTGAAACTGTCTTCAACACGTCCAACACAATAAATCATTTTATTTAACGAGGGTCTGCAGACTAATAGGGATTTCAATAACAAGTCAGTTCTGACAGATGGTGTATTTTTAACTTTTTAACACACTGCACTGAAAGGTTTTGTGCAAATATAACCCTGCACATGTGACCAGGTATTACAATGAAGACAATCTCATCCTTTGTCAAAATACCTCAGAACAATATAAACCTTTATTTTTTTTTGGGGGGGGGGCTTCAAGTGGGTTTTAACTATTGTTTTGTGTTGTTTTTTCAAAATAAAACTCACTAACAACTGGGACTAAGAAGTCCACTGCTGCTGAATACAAATCCCACCCAGAGCAATCGCTCCCGCAGTCGCCCCTCCCACATCACAACACCGTGAAGATATTTATGAGGCACTTCACCCTCAGCATCCCCCCTCTTTCCCAAATCTAATCGAGCCCCGGACGCTATCAGCAGTAGCTGTCCGTTTCAGAGAAGCAACTCCACTGACACGTCCGGGTGAGGCAGCTGTGTCTGGGCTCCAGGAACAATCCTTCACAGAACCCGACCAGCAGCGCAGAATGGACAGATATCCTGCTCCCCCCCAAACACACACACACTCCCCCCACACTCACGCCTGTACACACACACACACACACACACGTGCACATTTCAAATGACAGCAGCTCAAAGATAAAGACAGAAAAGGCGCTGACTGATGCTGGACAACATGGAAAGATCTGACAGGAATGCTGTAACTTCTCATGTATTTCGAGGCAGAACCTGAAAGTCACACTTTGCTGAAACCCACGTTTGAATCACTATTGACAAATACTCCACGGCCTTAAAGACTTCACCCTCCCCTCTCCACTCTCTGCTCCTGCAGCCTGGGAAACATCAGCCTAACGCGCAGGCCAGGGCTGCGGAGAAGAGCTGCACCAGCCTCTACCTGGGAAGTCAGACTGGCACAGTACAGTCTCTCACATGGGGCACTGTGGGACGGTAACTTAAAGAGATATAAAGAGAAACTGCCTCACATCAGTCCTCTCTCCCCACACACTTCTAGAAGGCGTCTAGAAACCCCTGACGGACAATGTGCTCCAGGGGAACGACGAAGGCAGAACGGAGAGAGAAAACGTGAATGAAATGCACCGGCATCACAGTTTGGACACATTCAGTGGTTTGGCAGAGAATACACGGGTACATATGGGACTACCTCGTTTTAAAGTAAATTCTGGGGCAAAACCATCAAAAAGATCTGGAGTTACTGTATGTTAGCTGTATTTGTTTGCATATTTTCACAATATCCAAATATTTTCTGCCCATATGATCTGTATTCGTCCCTCCTCCAGAAATCAGTGCTGCAGAACATGGCAGAGGACCCCAGGACTCCCGCTTTGGCACTCTCTCTTTTCTTTCCAAGTCAACCGGGGCCCGTCCCAGTCTGAGCCTTTGACATGCATTCACACTCACAGACGCACCGTTACCGTGAACAGGAAGACCACCTGCACTGTCATCTCATGGGAGACATGTCAGAAAGCTCCATCATCTAAGAATACCCCTGTCCTGGATCACATGATTTCGGCTGCACTGACAGGTGGTCCACAGCGGGGGGGCAGGCGGTCTCTTTTGGACGCTTACATCACACCTAGGCCAGCCTGGGGAGGGGGGCTGCAGCCTACTGACTCTGACTCCAGAAACGGGGACACTGCGTGCGATCCCCCTCGTTAAGGTGCTCAATTGCCGGCTGTGGGGTTTCACAAATGTGTTTCGCTTCTATCCAGCAGCTGACAGGAGCACCAGAGTTTTGCTGAGAAACTGTAGAAGAAAAACCTCTTTCTTGAACAGATACGGAATCAACCACCGCCAGAACAAAAGTTAATCAAGGGCATGGGAACCCCACCAGATTGAAGAGGGGTGGACATCTTGCACACGACATTAGTAAAGACAGTCACAGATTTCATGCATTTTCTGGGTTGAACAGAAAGGACTGCCAACACACCTGTTATTTCATATTCTCTCCGACAGGGCAATACCTCACCCTTGTGGCTCGTTGGTGACACTGCAGTTGTGTCAAAGTTTCCCCAGTATTTTTCCACCTGATGAACAGACAGAAAGTGTGATTTCATTTGAGTAGGGCATCCTCGTACCCTCGACACACCTCTCCAGGTTACTATAAGGTCACTAAGATCCCCCCCCCCAACGGAAGACAGTGTTGTATTTAATGATCATATTACACCTAACCAAAATCCCGTGAAGCAAACCTGAGTGTGTGTTTAATAGCATCTTAAAGCCCAAGTTTCTCACTCAAACTGCCCTGATGGCGACACTTGATAGTAATGCAGCTTAATAATAATATAAATCACACCAATCACAGAGCAGCATTTCCAAACAGTCCCTCTCACCTCTTATCTTGTGTACATGAGTTATCAGTGTTTCAAAATGATTCAGGTACCAGAGGCGTTTCAGGCACTTAATACTAGTTGCGCCAGTTTCACAGGATGTAGATTTGTTTTTAATGGTTTAACTACCATGAAAACACAACACAGATCGGCTACTGTAGGTCAGTTACAGCAGATAAAAAACATATTTACACAGGAAGTGGACTCATTGTTAAACATAACAAAAATACATGCGTCTAATCCTCATGTGCGTGATTTATAATAAGTTAATAAGTCGTGTGAACAGCGTATAAGTGAACAATTCAGGGTTCCCACTGTTATTAGGAAATAATTGTCCGGGGCTTTTCAAGGATATTTCCACGAGTCGTGTTTGGATATACAGTGCTCACTCACTATAATGCCCCCCTCACCTACCACCAGCATAGGAAACCATGGTTTTTATTCCCCAGCTGTATTCCCTTGGATGTTGACTGGCAGTATGATGAGGACTGACTGACACCCACACACAGACCTGCAACAAACACAATAACTGAGACAATGTCAAGCATGACATTTCCTGCCTTTCCTGAAATATCAGAGCTACAGTACAGGCCGACCCACTTCATTCACTAAGGCAGGAGGTCCACTGAGGATTTCTGAACACTGTATCAAATAAAACCTAAATCCTCTCATTTTGGCTGAGGTATCTTCTGTAAATTAACACGATACATTGATACATGATTTTTAACCATTGAAATTACCACCTGTCCGTCAATATCTCAAAAGCTCAAAAACTACATACTTCTTGCTACAGCAACTACATGACGTTTTGCATTTGCTAGACAGTAGAATAAGTAGATTGAAAATTGACATATTTAAACAAAGAACCATAATTCAACTGAAACATAATAAAGATTGTTGTCAGTAAAATCCTGCAACTACTATATATATATATATATATATATATATATATATATATATATATAACATTTATTTAGGTAAATATAAATAAAGCAATATAAGAAGTATTACTACAGTCTAAATGATCAATTTTAAGTTAATGAAAGCATACTCCCTAAATTTGCGTGCTTAAGTAATATTTTCATTCCAGGGACATTTTACAGGAAATCTTTTAGCTTTTTAATCACTATATAAATTAGGTTTATCTTTCAAACAACTCTAAGCTTGTTATTTATAATAGAAGGATGTATTGTGAAGAGATGATTATGATATTTAAAGAAGGTTACAGTAAATAAAACGATATGGATCCTGCAGGATATTGTAATATTGCTGGAATGTTTTAATTCAAATATATTGTACTTCAGTATAAATCAATTAAAAACAGCTTATTTTGTATCCAGGAATGTGCGGCCGGGAGTGAGGGCTATGGCGCATTATAATGGTCAAAATGTAATCTTTAATTGGTAAATGAATTAGTCATTTTGTAAATTAATTAGTTAATTCATAAATCAGTTCATTAATTTATTTGCCGTGATCTTTCCATTGCATTGGCACTCGTGTCAATCACCCGAGGGGGCGGGGTTTGCCGTCCAGATGCACCAATCGCACGCAGGGGCTGTTTTAAAAAGCAACAGCAACAGGTACATATGAAATCGTGTAAGAAGGCTTGAACGCGGCATAATAATAATGATAATACTGTATTGCTATTGATTTCTAACATTTAATTTGAGCCACTGTAACTGGTGATACAATGCAGGTCATATTACATGTCCTACCAGTGGCGCAGGCGGGGGTCTCCAACACTGGAAATGAAAGAGCTGCACTGAGCGATTCGGACTCGTCTCGAATCCGTGAAATTCATGAAATTGGGCAGATTTGGAGTCACAACCGCGCAGCACTATGGGACAAGCGGTGTCCTGCTTGAATCCGGATTCATCCTTCGTGTGCAGGACGAGCCAAAGTCTTCCTTCATAGTGGAGTCATGTGCTTTGAGTGGTTTTAGCACTAAATGAAGTCGCTATCCTAACTGGCATAGTGGCAAAAATCCACACAATGATAATTATTAGTAGAATAATATGTATGAAGCATTGAAGTAGTGCATGTTATTTCATACAGAACCTCTTCAGATTTCCTGAACTTTATTTCTGGCGTTGGACGCCGCTGTCTCCTGGGTCAAACCAATGGGGAGGCGGGTGGGGTAATGTGATTATTTAGAAAAGTGAGTCTGCACCTGACCCGACTGCATTTTGCATATGTTCATTCTGAAACGTTTTATGCATAATAGTGAGAAAAAAAGGGTGAAGGGGCACAATATATAATTTGCCTCCCCTAAATTCAGTGTGGGGGCAGCTGCCCCTATGCCCTATGGGTCAGGCGTCTAGTGTCAGGGCTACACGCCATGTGTAGAGGGAGGCACAGGCCTGATTTCATTTGCTCCATAGTTGAAACATTGGCCTACACATAAATTAAAGGGGCAACCCATATAATAAATCAATAAATAACAAATACACAGCTGCCCAGTGCATAGGTTTTGTCAGGGAAAACTAGAAGCTAAACACAAAATCCGCATCCTCCCGGCTCTAATAAAGTAACTCAACTGCTGTACCCCCGCCCGTCAGCTGGCTGTCTGACATGAGCGGGCAAGAGGGCAACATCGGCGACAGACTGAAGGAAGTGTCTCATTCATCCGTGACAAACAGTTGTGTTTACATCGTCGCTTGCATCGCTCATGTGTCTCAGGACAGGAACTCAACACTCGAGGGGGACACTGGACAGAAGACACCGGGGTGTGGCCGTGTGGGAGAAAAACTGTGATTGACACCACAGCGCACCATTCACCACAGCTCTCTGGGTGGAGCGTCTCAAAACTCAACTGAACTGCTGTGTGACTTTTAGCTCGTCATTGAACGTCCCCCATACTTAATGTTGCCATGTGCACCGATTTTCAATTTGCTTACATAGGAGATGAAAGGAAACACAGACTAAATATGTTTTTGTATCCTAACTGCACCATTTGCCATGACTTTTCACACATGTCCAGGACAATCAAGAGATTTTCAAACTTCCATGTGTTCTCCATGACTGGAAGAACAGTCAGTGCATTTCCAGGTTTTCTGGGACGCATGTCATATAAGAGACGTGATTTCACACCTCTGGCCCAAACTGGAGGAGATGACATCTCTTCCACAATAAGACCCTCACATGGCCTATTAACTAATGATGAACGGTTAAAGTTATAAGACTTATAATGCCTCTCTCTAGCCACATTCACACTGAAATGCCAGAAAATTGCCGGCAATGTTTGCAATGATGGTGGTCTAGCGAAATGCAGTCCGGGGGGGCAACCATGCAACTAGGCCGGTGGCTGTTGGACGGACTTTTCCAGAACATACAGATGGCCAGTCTGCCCGGCCATGGGGACCAGACTACAGAAGCCTGTGGATCCGGAGAGGAGACCCGTCGCATATTCTGGACATAAGAACATAAGAAAGTTTACAAATGAGAGGGGGCCATTTGCCCCATCGTGCTCGTTTGGTGTTCATTAATATCTAAGTGATCCAAGGATCCTGTCCAGTCTATTTTTAAATGTTACCAAACTTTCAGTTTCTACCACATCGCTGGGGAGTTTGTTCAGATTGTGACGCCTCTCTGTGTGAAGAAGTGTCTCCTGTTTTCTGTCTTGAATGCCTTGAAGCCCAATTTCCATTTGTGTCCCCGGGTGCGTGTGTCCCTGCTGATCTGGAAAAGCTCCTCTGGTTTGATGTGGTCGATGCCTTTCATGATTTTGAAGACTTGGATCAAGTCCCCACGTAGTCTCCTCTGTTCCAGGGTGAAAAGGTTCAGGTCCTCAGTCTCTCAGTAGGACTTTCCCTTCAGACATGGAATAAGTCTGGTTGCTCTCCTCTGAACTGCCTCTAGAGCAGCGATATCTTTCTTGAAGTGTGGAGCCCAGAACTGTCCACAGTATCCAGATGAGCTCTAACTAGTGCATTGTACAGTCTGAGCATCACTGCCCTTGTTCTCAATTCTACACTTTTGACAATATACCCTAACATTGTGTTTGCCTTTTTTATTGCTTCCCCACATTGTTTGGATGGAGAAAGTGAGGAGTCCACATAGACTCCTAGGTCTTTCTCATGCGTTACTTCATCTAGTCCTATTCCTCCCATAGTGTAATTATAGTGGACATTTTTGTTACCTGCATGTAATACCTTGCACTTGTCCACATTGAATTTCATCTGCCAGGTGTCGCCCACAACTGAATATTATCTAAGTCCCTCTGAATAGCCTGTGCTGCCAAGATTGTATCTGCTGAGCCACCTATTTTAGTATCATCTGCAAATTTGACAAGTTTGCTAACTATCCCAGAGTCCAGATCATTAATATAGATTAGAAAAAGCAAAGGCCCTAGTACTGATCCCTGTGGAACTCCACTAACAACCTCACTCCAGTTAGAAGCGACTCCTCTAATCGACACCCTCTGTTTCCTAGACATCAACCAGTTCATAATCCATCTACTTACATTACCCTGAATGCCTGCAGCTTCCAGTTTGAGGATCAGTCTTTGGTGTGGAACCTTATCAAAAGCTTTTTGACAATCTAAGTATATCATATCATATGCTTTCACCTGATCTACCGCTGCAGTTGCATGTTCAAAAAATTCGAATAGATTAGTAAGACATGATCTGCCTCGTCTAAACCCATGTTGACTATCTCCAAGAATATAGTTTTCATTGAGATGCTCCTCTATTTTCTGTCTAATCATTTTTTCCAACATTTTACAGGTGATGCAGGTGAGACTGATTGGTCTGCAATTTCCTGGCCCAGTTTTGTCCCCTTTCTTGTGGATTGGACGAGTTTGTACAAGCTCAATCATTTCCCCGTTTTGCCAGTTTCCTTCATTGTATTTACTGGGTTATTGGTTCTAACCAGGGCACCTGTTCGGTTCGGACTCACTAACAAGAACTAGTCAGGAGGGAAAGGCCAACGATACGTCACTCTAGGCCCTTACGTTTCGTGCTATGAGCAGCACGTCTGGCTGTATGGTTGTGTGTTTTTGCGGTGTGGTCACTGGACCCAGCGATCACAGAGCATCTGAAAAACAAATTTCCATTGACAAACGAACCAAAACAAACTGATACAACGAAAGAGTTGGTCTCAGTCCGTTTGGCAAAATAACAGAGTTATTTAAAACTTGAATGTGACACAGGAGGGACTGGGTTCTTTTTCAGAAAGAAAACGAACTCCACATTTCACCCAATAACGTGTACAGTACCAGTTAAGATAACATGCGCATTTGTATTTGTTCATTTACGTATTGTTAATGGTAACATCAGTAATCTGACAACAATTGTACAGTGGGGTATATTCATCAAGGGTGTTACAAAGGTATTTCTCTAGTTTTTTTTCTAAATAGAATATAATGCAAATTAAAGTGAATACATCAGAGTGTACAATTTTATCTAAAGATGCTGTGTGTGAGCACTTTTTGCGGCTTATTTGTACTTTTGTTTGTGTGAGAAAATACATGTCAGAAATAACAAATTGCTAAAAAAACTCAGTAGCAGTAACTACTCCTAGTTGGATATTTAGGGGACATCACACTGTGTTATTGTATATTTTCATATAGTCAAAACTATGGAGTGAGATCACTGTCAAAATTAGCGAGCACAGAAACACAACTTGTACGTGCAAAACTACACTTGCGTTTTTTATGTTATGCTTGCAATTAAATTCTGCGTTTGTTCAACATCGTTTACACATTTGCAGTTCATGCTTCTTGCTGCGCATGTGCACTTCTCTCTACACGCTCACAGTTTTTTTGGACAGTTTTCACACGGACTCAAAAACAACATGCAGATCAGAGTTCCTAGATAATCATCGCACTATTGATCTCCATTCTCATCAAACATGGCGGACCACACGGCAGCAGAGAGATATTCTAAGGCTGCGTCCCAAATCGCACACTTGTTCCCTCGTCCCCTTCCCTTGCGGGGCGGAAGTACTCCGGTGTCCATCTTAAGGGCTGTCCCAAGCCCTTAGGGAGTGAAGGAGCCTAATCGCGCTGTTGTCCTTCAATGCTCCCTTCAGCAGAGTGAACAAAAGAGTGCACTATGCGGAAGTGTTTTAGCGCTGAAGTCCCAGAACTCCTTGCGTTAAAGGCGGAGAAAAGTCAATAGGGAAAATAAATACAGAGACAGATGACAAGAAAAGACTGCAAAGGTACTTTTTCAGTCAAAGGCAAAGTTGCTGAATGCTGACGCTTGTCGAAGGGTGTAGGAGCACGTGTGAGATTTGGGACGCGGCCTAAAAAAGCTTAATGTGGCTGAAGGTACGTGCACACTGCCCACTAGTCTCTGAGCCTCCCTTGCATCACACTGCTGCTCGGGGGGGGTGGGGGGCATTGTTTCCTAATTTATGCCAATCCCGCCCCCTCGGGTGATTAACAAGCGTTGAAGAGAAGTCCGAGTGCCAAATAAAATGGAAAGGTCACTTGGCAAACAGCGCAATAAATTAATGAATTGATGTATGAATTGACAAATTAATTAATTAACGAATTGACGGTTTAATTTTTACCCTTATAATGCTCCGTACAGATCTGCGCACATCCTGCACAGCGTGAACACACCCGTGTATTATTCAGTTGTATCAGAAATAGACTGTTAAATACACTCACCTAAAGGATTATTAGGAACACCATACTAATACTGTGTTTGACCCCCTTTTCGCCTTCAGAACTGCCTTAACTCTACGTGGCATTGATTCAACAAGGTGCTGAAAGCATTCTTTAGAAATGTTGGCCCATATTGATAGGATAGCATCTTGCAGTTGATGGAGATTTGTGGGATGCACATCCAGGGCACGAAGCTCCCGTTCCACCACATCCCAAAGATGCTCTATTGGGTTGAGATCTGGTGACTGTGGGGGCCAGTTTAGTACAGTGAACTCATTGTCATGTTCAAGAAACCAATTTGAAATGATTGGACCTTTGTGACATGGTGCATTATCCTGCTGGAAGTAGCCATCAGAGGATGGGTACATGGTGGTCATAAAGGGATGGACATGGTCAGAAACAATGCTCAGGTAGGCATTTAAACGATGCCCAATTGGCACTAAGGGGCCTAAAGTGTGCCAAGAAAACATCCCCCACACCATTACACCACCACCACCAGCCTGCACAGTGGTAACAAGGCATGATGGATCCATGTTCTCATTCTGTTTACGCCAAATTCTGACTCGACCATCTGAATGTCTCAACAGAAATCGAGACTCATCAGACCAGGCAACATTTTTCCAGTCTTCAACTGTCCAATTTTGGTGAGCTTGTGCAAATTGTAGCCTCTTTTTCCTATTTGTAGTGAAGATGAGTGGTACCCGGTGGGGTCTTCTGCTGTTGTAGCCCATCCGCCTCAAGGTTGTACGTGTTGTGGCTTCACAAATGCTTTGCTGCATACCTCGGTTGTAACGAGTGGTTATTTCAGTCAAAGTTGCTCTTCTATCAGCTTGAATCAGTCGGCCCATTCTCCTCTGACCTCTAGCATCAACAAGGCATTTTCGCCCACAGGACTGCCGCATACTGGATGTTTTTCCATTTTCACACCATTCTTTGTAAACCCTAGAAATGGTTGCGCGTGAAAATCCCAGTAACTGAGCAGATTGTGAAATACTCAGACCGGCCCGTCTGGCACCAACAACCATGCCACACTCAAAATTGCTTAAATCACCTTTCTTTCCCATTCAGACATTCAGTTTGGAGTTCAGGAGATTGTCTTGACCAGGACCACACCCCTAAATGCATTGAAGCAACTGCCATGTGATTGGTTGGTTAGATAATTGCATTAATGAGAAATTGAACAGGTGTTCCTAATAATCCTTTAGGTGAGTGTATGTTACACTGAATGTAGTTACTTTATTGCCATTGTATGTATTTGCTATTGTATGCGTTATGCTGCCATTTTTTAACATGCACTAATCATGTAAAATGTAGATATCTGCTGGTCTATTAATACAAAAGGAACCGAGCTCACTTGATTATTGCAATATGATCGGAGTCCTAAGAAAACACAGAAGTGAATCACAAAAAACAACCCCGAGTTACGAGCTGAGCAGTTTGTACACAAGACAAGTGAACAACCAAACCCATTTCATTTGAAGTGAACCCAGTGTGAGGGTTAACACGTTTGCCTGTACAGAGATAATATATTGTGTATGATTTATTGGTATATAACATCTGACATTTGTGTGACAATAGTTAGCTTTACATACCAACCTGTTGGTTAATCAATAACACTCAGAATTGCTATAACTATATTATTTTCAACCTCCGCCATTTCCAACAACCCGTTCCGTTTCTCGTTACGGTCACAAGTTCTTGGTCAAAGGTCACAGTGGCTTAACCTTGTCGTGTTGTGGTCACAAAAATGCACCCCTATTCCGATTGGTCACGGCAGTTAGCTGACGCACTGCGTCGACACGCAAGGACTTAACGCTGAATTTGCTGGCAATCATTGCCTTCAATTAGACTAGGACCCTTGCCAGAAAATTGCCGGCAACGATTTGTCGACAATAACCCATTCTCACAGACCTTGCCGGCAACAAAATGTCGGCAAAATGCAACTGTTTCAATGTGAATGGGTTTGTCACACACACACACACACACACACACACACACACACACACACACACACACACACACACACACACAGACAGTTATAATTGTGACAGACCACACACTTCACAGATCTCAGGTTGGACGTGTTTTATTCTCATATTGCCAAAGCTGTACAATTTCTATAAATACTTTTTAATACTGAAATATTTACATCAGATGTCTTTTTTTTAAATATCTCTCTCTCTCTAGAGCAGCATACTTGGAATCAGACAACCACGTATGTTTTCAGTACCAATTAATCCAGTCCACTGGGCCGACCACCTCCCTCCCCAGTACGACAGATCTACTCCCCCCATCCCATCTGTTTTTAAACACAATATTTACATTTAGACTTAATTTTCAGCCTCAACACGGTCTGTCTAGGGGAGTATTCAAATGGAAGAAGTTACAATGTGCAAGTACTTGACTTTAATTACATGATTCTGTATTTTTCCTTCCTCACGAAAGAAAGACACAAAAGAAAAAAGAGAAAACGTGACTGCTATGGTTCACCCAGACATTGTACACCTCTGAAACAGTATCACAGCACTGGAAAAAAAAAAAGTCAGGACGTAGAAAGAAACTGTTTTCCGCCTTTTAAAATATACACATTACAGCAGGACCTAGAAGGCAGGAGTCTCTCAGTACAGTGCGTCCACATTTATAGGAACAGTCGTCTGAACAGTGGCTGCCCAGTCTTTCATTACAATAATATCTATTTATATGTATTTATATATTACGCTTTCCTCTCTCTACTTTAACCCATGGCAGGCTGCATCCCACCCGATTACCACCCACTAGTGGACAAACCATCATATAATAATAATAATAATAATAATAAAAAATAAAAAAAAACAGCAGAATTATACAGTGCGTTTCCTTTCTCCAAGAAAATGTACAGCATTTATTTTATTATTATTATCTTTTGAAGAAGAAGAAGTACATGCATTTCAATACTGCCGACCACAGACACAAATTTCATCATCAGTACAGTAGTTAGGCCTCTGGAGGCAAAGCGAGAGAAAATGCATTCATCTTAAACACTCACTACATCGAAACCCCAGGAAACATTTAAAAAGCAAACAATGGACAAAAAACGATGCCTTTATTAATTTCTAAGATCAACTGTCAACTGTATCTACGATGGCAGTCGTGTCATCGTCGGTACCTGGAGCCGACTCCCCGCATTGTGCTTTTTAAATGTTTCACTATGGTAGACTTAACAGACTTTACAATATCATAAAGCACATGTAAGTAATAATAATCATACTGTATAGCTGAAGTGTAAGGGAGGAGCTGCAGGATTCACAGTGACACAGACGATCTGTACAAGAAAGTGTCGTCGCTGCCGCACTGCCGGCGGCCGCACTGCCGGCAGCCGTGGCGTTCGGGAGTCGGCCGGCTGTCAAGTGTCGCAATTCCAGTCGAGAGCAGAAGACAGGAAGAGCACGAGGCGAAACAAAACGAACGGGACACCGACATGCCGAAAGAGGCGTGCTGCTGAGCGGAGGCTGCAGTTCAAGATGTTTCGTTTTCATTTTGGTTAAAAACAAACACGTACAACACATTCGGGAATCCCACTTTACAGAACCAATGCATAGCGGGAAGGTTAAAACCAGGGGGGAATGGCGAAGGGCGGACACACACAGACACGTACACATACGTAACAAACTCGAATAATGACCACACAGGGGCCGACGGGGAGTAAAATTAAATAAATAGCTTCAAAAGAGCAGAACTGTTCTCCTGTACACTAAAACACGAGCCAGCGAGGGACGGGCACCGGGGCAGGACGTGTAGGCGGGACGGGAGATGGACGGGGAGCCCGCTGCCATGCACAGCGGTATGTTGTGAGGGTCCCCCCCGGGGCCGAGGGGCCGTGACTAGCTGGGCACCGGCCTCGGGGACAGGGCTTTGGGTTTGCTCTCGGCTTCCTTCCCTCGAACCGCAGCCATGTAGGAGAAGAGACACAGCACGGAGTAGCAGATCTGGTGGGCCTGGAGGGGAGACAAACCACAGCGCTTCAACCGACGGCACAGGGAAGGTGAGGAGATGCACAAGAGGAACAGAGGGATAGATGCTTCTGATCAGTGCATCAAACTGGGGGGGGTGTTGCAGCCTGGTACGATTCATGGGAAATGATTTGCAAAAGGCAGAAGAGATCACACCGTAAAGGGAACATCCTGGTTAGACCAGTAAATAAACCAAGACTGTTGCAGTTTGCATTGTCTCTAGTCTCAGAGTGTTTGAGTAAAGGTAAAAGAGATGCTCATTGGCTAATGCACCTCATAATTTGTGTGCAAATGTGTCCTTTCAGAGGAGGAGGAACACAGTTAAGAGCTGGACGTTTAATGGCCGCTCCGAGGATTCAGGAAACAGGTGTTTTTTCTCACAGACATCTTACTAGGGAAATAAACATTCACAACTGTTGCATCACAAAGATAATGCGAGACTCAAACACGGTTAATCTTTTCCCTAGCATTAAGAGTTTCAATTCTCTGGAGGGGAGAGGGGGGGACAACGTCTGGGTAACACTGTACTGTGTCAAATCCAATGCACCTCCAAGCTTAATGCAAGCTTTGGGGAACAGGACCCCCCATTGCTTAGGGCCCGGAGAGGAGGAGAGAAAAAACTAAAAACTTGCCTCTGGGCTGCTTGTAACATCTGGAGTGAGAGGACAGAGGGTACGAGGAGGCCTACTCACCATCGGAGTCTTGTACTTGTGGATCACCACTTCTTTAGTTTCAGGAACTACAACCGAACGTGCAAGAAACAAAACAACAAATTCAACACCGGGGGAAGAACCAGGGCGAGAGAAAGAATTCAGGCTGCAGGGATGTGCGTGTATAGTAGCTGCATGTGGAGCTGCATTCTCCATCTGAGCTGAGCTGAGTGCCTCTGTGTAGACACTGTTCCCAAAGTGACAGAAATAATAATAATCTTAAATCATAACGGTCTTTCTCACGATAATTAACATTAAAGCCAGTGTCAGTGGACTAACTAGTGTAATAGGTTGTGTGAAATGTATGTATTGTGTGTAACTGGTCACCCTGGGTTAGAACAGCTGCTATGAAATAATTAATATTATTACTACGACTAATGATAATCTTATTTATGAAGCAAGGATAGGCCCACATCTCACTAATTCTAAAAGTGCATTTTTAGAAATACAGACCCAGAGCAGGTGAAGGGAAATTGATTCTGCTTAACATGAAGCCTTTGAGTAGGATGAGACCAGAGCGCCACCTGGCACTACAGGGGCTTGATGTTAATTGGTTAATTGGTAATTGGTTTGGCGTTTTGTAGTTTGTTTTGTACACTTCTTTCTTTCTATGGGAGGCGATCAAGTCTTGTCAATGGTGACGTGACTTGTCTGAAGGCTGACCGACTGGACCCTACTATAGCACACAGAGCCCCAGAACACACCATGCGAGAGTGAGAAAATAAAATCATTACCACCGTAAATGCAATATATTAAAGTAACAACAATATGGGTTGTATTTATGCATGCACTCTTTACATAAATGAAATGAAAACAAATGTATTATTTATACTTTGGAGTGTGAGCAAGTGTCCAATTTGAAAACCAAAAGGTACAATACATCTTGTAAACTGTATATGTGTGTGTATATATATATATATATATATATATATATATATGTGTGTGTGTGTGTGTGTGTGTGTGTGTGTGTGTGTTATTGTGTATTTAAATAGTTAATTGATTAAATCTTGTAACTGTTTGTATTTCTAATGCAAAACCAAAACATCATTAACAAAAACAATGAAATAAACTGTGATTGAAAAGAAACAAGAACTCTGACCATAAACCTGAGTCCTGTGAAGTAAGCATACAGACTTTTCATTAGTAACTGTGAAACAGGGAGGGGGGGTGACGGCCTGGCTCTCACAGTCAGTATGGAGGGCAGACGGCAGCAGTCCAGTTCTCTGGCCCGGGCCGGGGGGATCATGTGATCAGTACCAGAGATGAGGCGAGACCGAGGGTCCGAGTCCTGTCATTCTTATTAGGGTGACAACTGACACTTAAAACTCAGAGTGGAGTCAATATATCTTTAAAAAAACAGACACGCACATACACAGAGGACCGGCAGTGTCTTGTTTATTGCGTGTGGCTTTCTTTTGGTTTCTTTTGGGGGGTAAATTATCAGGGACATCCAATGGAAAATGCTTTTGTAAGCATTAGAAGTGCGTTGTGTAGCAAAGCTCGTGCCGTGAATGTCAATCAGACCAAACCAGCTAATTGGGCCGCCGTGCAAATCGGTTATTTCTCTTGTCTTTCATTGTCATTTAAAACAAACAGCCACGGCTTGGTTCCAAGGTCAAGAAGGGGACTGCTGCCTCTGCCATTAATATAATATAATTAAATAAATCATAATAAGATGCATAAATAAAACTGTGATCCTGAAATGTAAATTTATTAAAGGAACCATGTGGCAATGGGGGGAACTCTGACACACAGAGAAATCAAAGATATTATATAGAGAGAGATATGTGACAGCACTTTACCTGCTGGAGAATGAAGGTTTTCATAGCAGCGAAGGTGAGGGAACGGTTTACAAAAAGAAGCACAGAAACACAGCAGTAACTCAAACCAGCGCCGACAGGAGGACTGCGCAGAGGACCGCTGCCCTGCCCACTCACAGGGGGATTGCACTGCACTTTACTGCACTTTACTGCACTACACTAAACTGCAGACTGCTCCTCAGCTCTCTCTCACAGCCCTGCCCACACTGCATTTTTGAAAGCCGATCTCATATAGGAACTGATCTTACAGACTGTAGGTCTTCCCACCACAGGGGGCAGTGTCCCTGTCTCCCGGACTGTTCGGATGGAGCGGGCAAGGATCTTACACCCCACCAACTGCAGGCCCAACCCCAGTTAAACGCAGTACGCACACACACACAGACCATATTAATGCAAGGTTGATAGCCTTCTTGGACATAGTTTTTGGAGCACAAGTTTTACAAACTACTGGAGAATACCTGCTGTACAATGGTTGACAATTCTTGGCAGAAGACTTTCTTCTGACTTTTTGGCACGGCCTCACAGCTGACTCATTATCACACTAACCAACCTTATTCTCAGCTAGTGCCAAGACCCAACATCAATGCCAAACATCTATGCTAAGGAAACAAGAATCACTCCAGGTGTATTAGAGTATATATACATATAATAGACACCTATAGAACAGAAATACAACACATCCTGGCCAACTGGGTTCTGAGGGCAGTGTTTTCATGACTTAATATAACTGCAGGTCCTTTTTCTACCCATCCCAATCTTATCAGAATCCCTAATACGGGTATTCACCATACAATATATATATATAAGTATTGATATATATTATTGACTAACCTATAAAAACAACCCCCTACCCCAAGAAAAGAAAAACATCACATCAAGGTGACCCTACTTAAAGTGTACATACTGTTACACTGCAAAGATAAAAATGGTTTAGCTAGGTCTAGGCTATCCGATACAAAATGGCCGCCTACGCTTTGTTCAACTTGCCGACTCCTGTTCAACTCCTGCTGTAAGTTTGTTCACCCAATTTAGGTAGTGTGCTGTGAATCAGAGTTACTGCCATGCTGTGTACAAACCTAGTATCAAAATAATGTAATTACCAAATTCCTCCAGGACAAAGACTCCTTTGACAGTATTGCACTTTTTTATGTGATTCAGCTCTATGAAAACCTAAAACGAAAAACAAACAGAAGAAAAAAAACAACAAACAAAACACAAAAAAACAAACGTTAGCAAATAATTCAAAGAACCGTTTAGGAAATTAAAAATGATGAACAAAAACTAAACAGAAACAACAAGGACGACTACAATGGGGGGGGTTATACAAAAGAAACAGACACCATAGCAGGCAAGCTGTTTAAATGCTCTAGCAAACAAACTGGAAAACAAGTAGGGGCACGCCAGAAACCAATCAGGAAGGAGGAGCGCACACACAGTCACAATCTGCCAAACAGCGGAGAAAATATGACAACGAAACTCACAGAAAGAAAAGACAAACGGAAAAACGAAATAAAAACTTCACAAAAAGAAATAATAAAAAAAAAAAAAATCACAGAGTAAATCAAAGTCACTGCTAAGAAGCAAAGATAGCAGAAGTTGAGTACCTTCCGCTCCTTGCAGGGGGAGAGAGCATGGAAGAGAAATGGTTTGGATTAATATTGAACAGAGAGCAAGTGCACCCACGGGGTCAAAACAGCGCTTCACAGCCAACGGCGAG